>NW_019731997.1:247668-330868 GCF_002891405.2 Cryptotermes secundus | reverse complement strand
TCTACTGGGTGATAATGTAGATACCATAAAGAAAAACACACAAACTTTAATTGGCGCAAGTAAAGAGGTTGGTCTAGAAGTAAACTCAGAGAAAACTAAGTACATATTGCTGTCTCGTCACCAAAATGAAGGGCAAAATCATGATATGAAGATAGGAAACAGATGTTTTGAAAATGTGGCACAGTTCGGATATTTTGGAACAACGATAACAGATCGAAACCTGATTCAGGAGGAAATTAAGGGGCGATTGAACTCGGGTAATGCTTGCTGTCATTCAGTCCAGAACCTTTTGTCTTCTCGCCTGTTGTCCAAAAACATAAAAATTAGAATATACAAAACTATAATTTTGCATGTGGTTCTGTATGGGTGTGAAACTTGGTCGCTGACATTAAGGGAGGAACATAGACTGAGGGTGTTTGAGAACAGGGGTGTTGAGGAGAATATTTGAACCGAAGAGAGATGAAGTGACAGGAGCTTGGAGAAAACTGCATAATGAGGAGGTTCATAACTTGTACTCTTCTTCAAGTATAATTAGGATGTTCAAGTCAAGGAGGATGAGGTGGGCAGGTCATGTAGCACGAATGGGGGAGACGAGGAATGCGTATAGGATATTGGTGGGAAAGCCAGAAGGAAGGAGACCACAGGGTAGACCAAGGCGTAGGTGGGTGGACAATATTAAAATTATCTTATAGAGATAGGATGGGATGGTATGGATTGGATTGATGTGGCTCAGGATAGGCAGAAGTGGAGGGCTCTTGTGAACACGGTAATGAACCTTTGGGTTCCATAAAATGCTGGGAAATTCTTGAGTAGCTGCAGAATTTGCGGCTCCTCCAGAAGGGCTCAGCTCCATGAGTAAGTAAGTAATTATGCAATCTTTGGCTTTATGAATGCACCTTAAAGAATGTAAACCATAAATAAGTTAAAGCGAAGAAAGCTTCTTGTTAAATGTTAAAACATATACGTATATTAGGGAAGTTTTCGAATATGTCTGCTGGAATGTCACGTCGTGTAGATCGTAGATGTTTACAGACTTTCGGTGGGAAATGCTGCCTCCATCTTCAGTGACAGATAGAAGTAAGCATCTGCTTGTTTGGCTGATTCATTCTTCGACCCTCAAGATTAAGGCAGTTATGTGTTACTAAATTTTTAACGGGCTACACGCCGTCACATCTCCTCGTAGGCACCATCGAGGGAAGCTGAGCTCTGAAATTCTCGTTTTTCATGGTTGGAACGTAGCGTCGATAACCGCCGTGCCAGGAGGGTTAGATTCATGTGATTACATGGTGAGACTGTGACCACAGTTAGGCCGCAAGGACATTCACAGAGTACGCGGGGCAGTAATGTTCAATGCAGACTCCCTTGTCCGCGTAACTTCAGAATACAGATTTTGACAAACATCCCTGTCCAAACAGACCCATCCTCCTTGGCCCCTCACAGGAGTAGCATACTCAATCTGTACCACTGCTTCCTTCCTGATCCTTCTCCGCTGGTAATACGCGATGGGAGTCAATGCTCTCTCTCTCGACGGCACGTGTTACGTAAAGCCTAGTCGGTTTATGTAATTCTGCTACCAGGGGTGCCCAGCAGGCAATGGCTGTGAACCGGAAATTGTAACATGAATATTATTGTCCTGGGATTTGATGCCGTATAGTCTGATAGAACCTGAGGCCTGCATCTTCAGGATTTAATAGAGAAGTCTTCAACCCTGAAGATGCAAGAGTACGTTCCTTCTAACCGTTCGTAACGAACTATGAGTCTACACAGCGTCACATCCCAGAATTTTTTTTCTGTGGCGCTACAGCCCCAATTTGGGCCTAGGCCTACCTCCATGAAACTCCGTTTCACTTCGGTTTACTAGATCTTAAACGTTCGGTAGGACTCCTTGGGCGGGTGATCAGCTCGTCGCAAGGCCTCTACCTGTAGACAAACACAGAAAAACGCACACAAACATCCATGCCCTGAGTGGGATTCGAACCAACGATCCCGGCTTCCAAGCGAGCGAAGACAGTGCATGCCTTAGACCGCTCGGCTACTGTGACCGGCTCACATCCCAGAATATACTCGTAATATTCCCCATCACCGTCGTCGGAACGTCGGATGTCACAGTTAGGATGCGGTTATGTACACAAGGCCCTGTGGATGGCTTTCTGTACCACTTAGTTCTCTCCCCTTCATGACTTATTTTGGAAATAATACAAATCTACCCCTCTGACATCGCTCACTAGTGTCTCAGTCATCCCTTCTACTGAAAACATCCACTCCACAGTTTTCTTTTTAATGCTAGTGGGGTGGGACTAAGTCCCTTGTACTGCGGCCACTTCTGGCCTATTGTACCAGCCCCAGATGATAGGTGAGGGTGAATGTGGAGCAATTGGTGGAATGAAGATTGGCAGGGGAAACCGAAGTATTCGGAGAAAACCTGCCCCAGCGCCACTTTGCCCACCACACATCCCACTTGACCACACCCGGGATCGAACTCGGGCCTCCGCGGTGGGAAGCTAGCGACTAACCGCTTGAGCTATGGTGCGGCTCTTCTCTCCCCTTCATGACAAATCTACCCCTCTCATGTCTCATTCATCCCTTCTACTGAAAACATCGACTCCACAGTTTCTGTTTAGTTGTTTGCCTTTGTAAATCGTTCTTGAGTCACCTGTTCCACCTCCCCCAGGTATTTATGGTTTAACGACGCTGCCAACTACTCAGTACAGCATCTAACAGTAGGGTCAGTGAAAGGACAGCAATTTAACCTAATTTGAGGCCGCGCCATAGCTGAAGAGGTTAGTCGCTGGCTTCCCACCCCGCGGCCCGGGTTCTTTCACGGGTCTGGTCAAGTGGGATTTGTGGTGGAGAAAGTGTCTCTGGGGCGGGTTTTCTCCAAGTACTTCGGTTTCCCCTGCCAATCTTCATTCCACCAAATTCTCTATCATCATTATCACCCAGGGCAAGCTACAATAGGCCAATCAATGGCCACCATGCCAAGTGGACCCAGTTGGACTCCACCCCCCAGTAAGCGAATTTAATTTTTAGTCTAATTTGAACTACTGACCTAACATTTACCATAATGGACTGAGGATGTCATTGTGCCAGTCAGACAACTCAGATAAGTCAAGTGTTACTGCTTCAACCAATTTGCTCAGTTCCCCACTATAACAAATGCTGGATTCACACACTCCTAGATTGCAGTATCGTTTCGGAGGAATATTCTCATGCCATCTTCAGTCCTCACTTGATACAAATGGAACCAATAAGTTCCTCTCAAAAGCATCTTTCTCAACTCAAACACCCACAGGATACTAACAACTGTGAAAACTTAAAAATGTAGGGTTATGGCTCGTGGAAAGATATGCACACAAAGATCTTTTCTGCAACTGCTTTTATTTAGTCTTTTTTCAGTTCGTTTTTTTTTATGTTTTCTTCACTCAATTGACAGAGTACAAAAAGCATAAATTTTATTAATCTATTACAACATTAAACTCTGATAATATGTACATGAAAGACTAATAAGATATTGAATTTATTATTATTATATAAAATTTATGACAAAGAATACTGCTCAAGAGGAGAAATCAAATGGAGGCCCGCCAAGAAGAGCATGTATCCTGCTAGCAGTGCCCCTGCATCACACTCCAGAGGGCACATGTACATATCACAATGAAGAGTATTTGTTGAATTGGCCGTTCTCTGTGGACATAGCATGCAGAGGGGAACTGTCCAATGTCTGTAATATTGCATGATTAGCCAATCACGAATATTAACAAGAAAACAAAGTTGGACATCCCCCGCACTTACACTTCAAGACATAGCTTCCTGAACTAGCACAATGCACATATAGTTCTTTATATCGAGCCTTGTACTGAGGCCACAGAAACAGGTCTGATGGTTAAGCATCCTCCATTCCCCCCTCAAGCTATTATGCTTCCCTGTATCCCCTGCAGCTGACCCCCACCATCGAAGGGACTTCTTTCAGGGGCCTCAGTATAGCTGCATTTACAAATGTCATATGCCAGTATCTGAAGTTTCTATTATGAGATCATGGCACCCAAAATGTTCATCTTTGGTGTCAGAGGAAATCTAGTGAAGCTACAGCCAGACGGACCAACAGCCAGATCAAACAGGCTGCTCAGTCAACTAGAAAAAGTTACAGTTGTTCTGAAGAATGAAGAGGAAAAACTAACAGTGAAGTCAGAAAATTTTCCTTCTACTCTTCCTACGTTTTCATAAAAAAAGAGACAAACAACTAAAATGCAGCCATCACAAAGAAATATATGGGGTGTAGATACACCCCCTTTATAACACTAATGAAGGGACATAACATCCCCTTTAGTCCATTCACACACAAATCACAAAACATTTAATAAAAATAAAAAAATTCAGAACACAATTACCACGCTCATACACATGACACCGGTACAAGTATAGCAGGTACTCTAAAAAGTGCCAGTCTTACATCCTGCATCGAAATGAGCACAATGGAAGACAACCAGCCTATTATATACTTTGAGATACATTTATGAAATCTTGACTCGAGGTCCTCTTGTAAGCTTATCTTGTCACTTTGCTATGCCAACTTCTAACTTTACAGTTCCAAAGACCTTGTCCAAACAAGATTCCCAGAATGCCAAGCAACAGTTTGGCCCTGAGTTATGGAACTCCTCCACCATGGCAGAGGAGATTGTCAGTCTTGCCTCTCGTGATTGGCTCGGTGGACATGGGCTCTACTCCAGGTAGCTCCGATACAGCTTCTTCTTCTCGAGCGTGAAACCTGGGCTGATCATTATCGTGCCGCCCCTCGTTAGATTCCTGTAACATGACAGGGCACTGTTAGCTTGAGTCCCACAAACCTTCCATGACTGGGGTACGGAACCAGGTTAATGGAACTCACTTGAGAAACTGTGGCAGCAGTGAGTGCCAGGAACTGCTGTCTTGTTTCAGTGTGAGGAACAGCTCAAACGTGGACACTGTGCTGGGATCACACTTCACCATCCCTATCCGCCTGCATACATGGTCGTTCTCAAAGTTGATGAACAGCGTGCACCCCCTGCAACAAGAACGTCACATTACAGACATGTCAGTAGCTTTCCCTCTTTATTGAAAAGCATCTCCATGTAACATGTGCGGTCATAGCTCCTGGGCCACATCAAGTCTGGTGGGTTGACACCAATGTTTCGGAGGAACATGCCGCCTCGATCATCAGGGTATGAAGGTAGTACGTTCATCCGAATACTGGTAACCACCTACCAGACTATGAAGTATCATATCGGTAACCCAGAAGGTAATATAAAGTGTGTCAAATAGGTATTGAACTAATAACCTCAGTCCGCAGGGCTCGTTCTCGGCCATCCGAAGCACATCTCGGGCTATACGAGGCAACAGGTCGGCGGGCAGGAGCACCTCGCCACAAGACAACTGGGCCGATTTTGCAGCCCTCAGTTCATCTTCCAGTCGCCGGGCAAGGGCCTGACATGCCCCGTCCTCCTCCTCACCGTCATCAGGCCCGCAGTCAACATACCCACCTGCAATCAGAGCAACAGGCCGATTGTAACCTTAAACAGAAAGGCTGGAGCACTGTCACTTGCTTCTAACATATTCGAGAACCATCTCGGTCAGGTAACCGGCTCTACTGACAATAGTTTAGAGTTTTTCTGCAGTCGTTCCAGACATACGCCTGGACGGTGTCATTTCCAATTCTGCGGTATACACGCCCGAGTCACTGAGAGCGGTGATAATCATCCTGTGCATCGTCCATAATAAAGTTTCTTTTTTGTTTCTGCAAACCCGACGTTTCGTAAATTCCATCTTCCTGTCGGATGTAAGGAAGGGAAGGTTCCTACACTGCTTGCTTGCTTATGGAGCTGAGCCCTTCTTGAGGAGCCGCAAATTCTGCAGCTACTCAAGAATTTCCTAGCATTTTATGGAACCCGAAGGTTCATTACTGTTCACAAGAGCCCTCCACTTTTGCCTATCCTGAGCCACATCAATCCAATCCATACCATCCCCTCCTATCTCTATAAGATAATTTTAATATTGTCCACCCACTTACGCTTTGGTCCTCCCAGTGGCCTCTTTCCTTCTGGCTTTGCCACCAATATCCTATACGCATTCATTTTCTCCCCCATTCGTGCTACATGTCCTGTCCATCTCATCCTCACTGGCTTGCTCATTCTAATTATATTTGGAGAAGAGTACAAGTTACGAAGCTCCTAATTATGCAATTTTCTCCAACCTCCTGTCACTTCATCTCTCTTCGATCCAAATATTCTCCTCAACACCTTGTTCTTTCTACACTGCTGCGTCCTAAAATTTCGATGACTGCACACGTGTGTCCTTCTCATATGTCTAATGAACAGATTTCGTCATCGTTTCAGGGACTTCTTCACATTACACCGGTTTTTTGTTAAATTTCGCGTTCTAACAGCAGTTGCTATTAAGGCCAGCATCTTCTGGGATGTGACGCCGTGTAGTCTGGTAGTTCAGCGTTCTGGAGGAACGCACTGCCCCAATCTTCCGGGGACTGATGTACTTGCTTCTTGCTTGGCTTACTCTTCGGCCAGGTAAAGTTCTACCAAAACCCCAGTGAAATTCTATCGGACTACACTGTGTCACATCCCATACGACACTATCTTCGATGTATCTGCTATGAGAGCCCCATATCCAACATGCTCTTCTAATGGAACCGGTTAAGATAGGAAGGAACCTTTCCTCCCCTACACGATGGAAACAAATTCAAATTCCAACACGATGTGTTTCAAAACCCACCGAAGACTTATCAGTTTATTGTCGATAAACGTAAAATCGTTCTTACAAAGAGTGTAACGTTTAACCTACCTCGATTGCTGGAGAAATATACGCTAACCGGACACGGTAACACCTCCATTGTCACGTACAAAACCACATACACCGATACTACCTCTTCGGCCGATGCTTCTAGACTAATGCCAAACACAGCTGTTTATAGAGCTTTATCCCCCTTCCCAACCACCCGTTGGTGTACGTGACGATTCAGGCGTTCGGCTCAGCCTCGGCTCTTTCCGTTCTAGCTTCGTGGCTACTGGGGAGTGTCTTCAGGCATCAAAGCAGGTTTTTTTTTTTGTTTGTTTCTCTTTGTCGTCAACCGAACCAACATTAAATTGGAATCACGCATGGGCTTTGTTGGGTGACAAGCTTGTGCAGGAAGTATTTTTCGTTGACCTCTATCACTTATTTGTGTCGCTAACTTTGCTAGAGTTAAAACTATCGCCCAAGGCGCTCTCTCTTGCTTAAATTTCTTTCTGAATCTGAAAATGCGATTGCATCCCTATGCAGCAAAAGCGTGATTGAGACATCTGTTTCACAATATTTACAATTTTCCCCGCCTGTGGTTCGATGGCTACGTGTCAACCCCTGCATACGCAATTTCCTTGAATATTTCTCTAGCCGCAACAATTGCATCAGTCCTTCCTGTCCGTCACTGAAATACCGTGACGTAGTTACTATACGTGATTGTCAGACCGGCCGCCGCCGGTTCAAACAAACCACGATCAACTCCCGCATGTAAATTATGTGACACTACTTAACCTCCGTCATCAAACTAACAAGGTGCCTCTCAGTTGCCTCCATTAGACTAATTTAGGCCCAGTACAATGATGGAAACACTAAAACTGTATTCCGTTCTCTTGAGAAATTAAACGGAAGTCCATGTCACTTTATTTCCACAAAAACGAAGCCATCAGGACATCACCTCTCTACAAGTCTCTTAATATAAAGACAAATACAGGAAACCATTTCTGTACTTACGATGTTCTTGCTCTGGAATATAACAACAATTACAACACGCAATTACGGAATTCTTTTATGGAAGTAAAAGCTCAAATGTAAATGAACTGAAATAGAACTAATGTTCCTACATTTATAACAAGAACCTCATTAGAAAAATACTTCATGCCGAATTATGAAAGTCGAAAATAGAGTGGAAAATAGTTCACCATTCATGGCACCAAAGGAGCCGATTTGTAAACATATGCTGAAAATAAATGCATTTTTGCATATCACTTTGCGCGTCTGTACATATGTCTGTACTGCACAGAATTTAACCCTCTGCTAGGTATAGAATGGAATAAACAAAACTCCTGGAGTTTTGACGATTTAAATACAAAATAATTTCAATTATACACCCCTATTTGTACAAAAAATATCTTTGCTACGAACCTAATTATCTTGTTTCTTTATAGGGACATTAACCACAAATTATTTAAATCACGCACCACAACAGAACATAAGCTAACCCAGTTCAAATCGATCAGCTGGAAACGCTAACAGCTGAGCCAAATCAAAATCGTTATTTCGGGGAGGTAGCGTCTGCGCGCAGGCGCCGGAAAGTTCTTTGTTCTCATATTCCTCTTCCTCTGTTTTCTCCAACAATTTGTACATTTTTATATTCCAATATAAAATCGAGTCAATATCATTAAGCCGGTTTGGGGGGGCGGGGACTAGGAATATGTGGCTGATAAAATCTTACGCCGCATAATCCCTAATGAATATACATGCACTACATCACTCTATTTCATATACTGTAAAAAAATACGAAAATTTGAAACTTGAAGGCAGCATATATATTCACACGTGTGTGTGTGTGTGTGTCATTAATACTTACGGCCGGCAATTGGGACGTTGAACCTTTCCGGAAGAATGGACTCAATGACTTCTGTTGACATTTTCTGCCTGGATACAGAATTCTGATGTTGCCAAATATCAGAAATTTTATTGAATACACCGTGAAGTCTTGTATCACGACGAGAAGAATCTTCCAAGAAATGTTCAATATGATCGCCTTTCATCATTGTTAAAATCGGCTATGAAATGTTACGAAAAACGTAGGTCGTATAGCGCAAAAAGATTACTTCGTAACTGTATACACAAACGGAATTTCTTTTATAAAACTGTGATCTTTAAGGTCCTGTCATAAGACAAAGACTGTCGTTAATTACACTAACAGATTTCTTTCAAACGCTTCTAACCGTCCCCCCTGACCAGAACTTGCTACTGACAGCTTCACTTCACGAATGCAGTGCCGCCAGGCAATCGTTTTCCATCAGCTGATCGGAATATGTGACGCAACTTGCTATTGGTTGCGTTCTCCACCAATTGGGGACGTTCTCTAGAACCAAACTCTATTCTCCCGCTTAGCAACAACAAAATTATATAGCATTTGATGTTCTCCCTACGGTGCTTGTCGTCCGTTGAAAGTCAACCGACATTTCGGAAGAAACTATCGTCTCCATCTTCAGGGTCGAGGAATAAGCCAAGCAAGTTACCCTCGGGAAAGCAAATGGTAAGTCGGCTTTCCACCTTCTTTCACGCTGGTATCTTGCAGGACTTATTCGACCATGAAGATGGAAGCGATATGTTCCTCCGAAACATCGGTTTACTTTCAACGGGCAATACGGCGTTATATCCCAGAAGACGGTACTCGTAACAACAAAATCAGCCACTGCAGTTTTGTTGTTGAGCGAAAACGGCAACGGCAGGAAAAGTACGAACATCAGAGTAGTAATGTATGGTGGTTATGAGAGGGTTCTCACCGAACTAGGCAGTGTAACAACCCTGGAGACCGTACCCCTAGTCACCACCATGAGAACCTCAAACCTTAACTACATGGACCTGAGCCCTTCTTGAGAAGCCGCCAGTTATGCAATTACTCAAGAATTTACCAGCGTTTTATGGAATCCGAAAATTCATTACTGTGTTCACAGGAGCCCTCCATTGGTCCCTGTCCTCAACCAGATCAATACAGTCCATACCACCCTGTCCTCTCTTTCTAAAGTCCATCTTAATAGTATCCACCCACCTACTTCTAGGTCTTCCTAGTTGCATCTATCCATCTGGCTTTCCCACCAAAGCCCTACATGCATTCCTCCTCACCCCATTCATGCTACATGCCCTGCCTATCTCATACTCTTTGACTTGATCATTCTAATTATACTTGGCAAAGAGCAGAAGTTAATGAAGCTCCTCATCATACAGTTCCTCACTTCATCCCTCGTTGGTCCAAATATTCTCCTCAGAACCTTGTTCTCAGACACCCTTAGTCTATGTTCCTCATTTAATGTCAGAGATGAAGTTTCACACCCATGCAGAACAGCAGGCAAAATTACAGTTTTGTGTATTCTAATTTTTACGTTTTTAGTCAGTGGACGAGAAGACAAAATGTTCTGGACTGATTGGTAGCTAGAATTACACGGAAAAGAAGTTTGTTTACTCATTGCCAGTCTCTCCCTAACTTTTTACCACCACCAGATAGTGGTCAACGGTGGTCAGTATCGCAGTCTGCTCATATCACACATCAAGACACGTGAATGTCGTTTCCTATGCATCAAAATATGGTCAATTTGATTATCTTTCCATCAGGAAACATCCGAATTTCGTGTAAGCTCTATTTCCAATGGTCTGTTTGAAAATATCCTGTCTACCTACTTTGTCATTGAAATCTAACAAAATTTGTATTCGGTATTTGGGGAAAATATCGAATACAAGTTTTAGTTCCTCATATAAACGGGCCTTAATCTCATCAATTTTATCCTCTGTTGAGGCAAGAACATTCAGAACAACGATATCACGCCAGCTAACTCTTAATGTTATATACGACATCCTATCACTAAGAAACTCTACCCTCTCATATTGTATTTGTCTGCTGGATTGATGCCACCACTGTCCTATCTGACCTCCTGTACACCCACAAAATCTAACTTCTCGTTTTGATATTTCTGTCGCAACTGTCATGAGCGAACCTGCTCAATATAGACTTTACATTCCACATACTAAGTCTCTTATCCATTTTCATTCGCTTAGGTCGTTTATCCAGAGAATCTATCCAAATACGAGTCCCTTGATGACACTTTGTAACAAATTTACTTTTTACGGTGAGGCGTTTGTAACCCCACGCCCAACCCCCGGCTGGAGGATCGCCCCTTGTCGGCTCTCCGCGACTGCTTATTGAGTATATTCTAAGATATCCTCCACCTTAAATCCTACTTACATTTCTTAGGATTATTATTTACTGGGATGTGACGTCGTTGAGTCTGGTAGAAGTTAATCGACCTTATGGGGGAATGTCGGTAACTTCTACCAGAATGCACGGCGTCCAATTCCAAACGAAGTTAATCTGCAGCCTCACCGCAGCGATAACGTTGACAATGTATCATTTTTGTTCAGCCACAGTTGGTATTCATGATACATATTTCGGATTATAGCAGTCAATTGTTACGCCGTAGCATGTTAGCCGGAAATATGACGTGTAGTACAGCAGACAACAAAAAGTAACATGGAATATTTTAAGAGTGGGTTGAAGTCGGTCCTTGGAACACCACAAGAAGGGTCGCAGCCCACAGGAGCTGAAACAGTATGTAATAAATTATGTTCTGTGCTTTTCACATATTGCCATCTATGGTTTTCTATACTGAACATAATGTCGAAACAACTAATGAAAGCTCAACGTCTAAATTCCATGACAGTTGTGCACGTTAAAACTTATTTGGCCACGATCAGGTTGCAGATAATTGAGTTAATTTATTTATACAAGTGATAATGAGCTATGCATGTTGTACAGAGTGGCTCTTCAAACTTCACAGACTCGTGAAGTGATTATTTTTAACAGCTTTAATTACAGACAGATTTGTATGTACGATAAATGCTGTTTTCTTTATTGTTTATCGTATTGCAATCTCACTGCAATACAAACCCACAACATAAGTTTGTTATGATTAAACGCAGTTTAATTCTCAGAAACTGGAAGTATGCCAGATGTATTAACAGCATTTGCTTACACTGGATCTTATGATTAGCAGTACCACTTAGCTGGTGAAACCTGAAGGTTCACAGTAAATATCGAAGCCCACCATTGGGCACATTTTTACCAGTCTGATCCACCTCACTACCCAAGTCCTCAGTATCTATTCTTATTTAATCCATCCAATCAAACATGAGATAAAGATTGCATTAATTGCAAACATAATAGTATAACTGTCATACTTTTAGCAGAAAGTATTTCTTTTAAATTTATCTTTCTTTATCAACGAGGTAAATGAATTTGGAGTTCAAGGATTTTTGTGTGACACATTATTCAGTTTTGGAAATTATTATATTTGATAAAAGTATTCAGACTGTTATGGACAGTGTTATGATTGTGTTCTATAATGCATAACCTTTTTAAGGTTGAGAGGCTGGTAGATCGTGTGCAGTCTTCAACTTTGCTGGATGACCGGAGAGATGCATGCCGAGCACTCAAAGCCTTGTCGCGAAAGTTTCGCATTGAAGTTGGAGCGCAGGGAATGGGTGCTCTATGTCAAGTGTTGGAAATGGATCGGAGGGACTGTGAAATTGTGGGGTATGCACTAGACACACTCTGCAACATTACAGCCCCAGAGAGCTTCGAAGATGAAGGTGAGCAGTATTGACAACTTTGAAGCCTAAAATGATTTAAAAATTTAATTCCAAAGTCACAGAAAACACTTTTTTTTTTTTTCAATCTCTTGCATATTTTATATAAATTTATAATTGTATCATAATATTTCATCTTTTTTGAGGTCTGAATGGGTGTATCTCGCAGTCCCCCCCATGAAATACATTTCTGCTGATATCAGCCCCCCCTCGTCAGTTCTTTTTTCTATCCATATTTCACTGCTGTTAGATAATGTCTGTAGCAAGTGTCATGAATTCATGTTCATGTGTGACTGGAAACTAATGATGGTCTGATGATTTTATTTGTAATTCATAATATTTTGACAAAATTTAAATTGTTGCATTTAAATCCTTTTCTCTGTCATAGGATGTGTTATATTCATGTAAAAGAGCTGCCACTTTCATGTTTTTGCTCAGTTGGGAAAACTGTATTCAGCTAGTCTAGAAGGGCTCTGTAAATTAGTTGGCCCAAACAATATTAATCATGATGTGTGTTAAAGTGTTATAGTTTCCCATTCGTTCTCACTCAGAAAGCAATTTCTATTCTGTCATCAGTGCACACAGGTGAAATGTGCACCTTTGCCTTTCAGAACACACAAGCCTTTCCCTCTCTTCTGTGGGCAACATAGGAGAACAGTTCACAGAGATATTCATCAAACAGCCTGATAATGTGGGCTTGGTATTGGGTTTTTTAGAAGAGTATGACTTTCATGTCCGGTGGCCTGCAGTCAAATTATTAACATCATTACTTGATAACAGGTAGGTACAGATATTAGATTTTTTATTTGTATGTTTGTTGTTTTTCTTTGAGTTCCCCCCACTCGCGTTTTCAATGGCCTGAATCATTATTTACAGATGTTTGATGGCCTGAACTGTTCATTTATTTATGAACAGCTAATGTCCTGAACTGGGAGAACACCCAGCACTGAATGTGTTAGTAAGCTCCCTCCTCAGAGACAAGTTCACCAAATTTTAGAGGATGTGGCATGTCTTGCGTATTGTTCCAGAAATGTCTATTTTGAGTGTACAGCTCCAGACATCTCTTTCTTATGTATAAGTGAGTTGTGCTGTCACAGCATTCACTTCAAGAAATTACAAAAACCATGCTACTAATTGGGATTCATACACACCTGCAAAAAGATTGTAGAATTTTAATTCACACAGATACTGAGAGGGACAGTAAATGTATTTATGTTAGCTTTTTGTCGTTCCTTCACTTCTGTGTAATATTTTGGCTAGTTGAATGGGAAATGTTCATTTTGTATTTGCAGACCAAAAGAAATACAAGAAATAATCCTTGCGAGTCCAATGGGAGTGTCAAAACTCATGGAGCTTCTGGGGGACAGCCGGGAAGTGATCAGAAATGATGTGAGTTGAGACAGGTTCCAAATAATCACAGTTCCTTTCTCAAAACCTTCTGCATCTGTTTGTCTGTTCCCTGGTCCAATTATGCACATCAGTAATCAGGGCTGGATTAAAGTTCACAAATGCTTGTACTATGAAAAAGGTGGATCTCTTGCTCCCTCAAAAGATAGGTATGACGTTTATGTGTGTGTATGTGGAACTGCACAAATACATTGTCACAGTTGCACGACTGCAACATAAGGAGCCAAGCTGTTCCCCAGTTTATTTTCAACTGCTATACTTGTCATGCAGCTTCTGAGTTTCACAAGAGAATGTTGTGTTGTTTTGTGAGTGAATTTGCTTCTTGGTATTTTGAGGCCTCTCAAATTGCAAGCACCTAAGCTGTAGTATATATATATATATAGTGTGTGTGAATTTGGCAGGAGCCTGAATAGCTTGGATGATATAGCGATGGGCTACAGGGTGGGCAGCTGGGGTTCAGTTACTGACAGAGAGTGATTTGCCTCTTCTCTGCAGCATCCAGAACTGCTCTGGGGCCCACCCGGCCTCTTATGCAATGAGTACCAGGGACAATTTCCATGGGGGTAAAGGAGATGGGGCATGAAGCTAACCACTCACCTCCATCTAGTGCCGAGGTCAAGATTGGTAGAGCTGTACTTCCACTTCTCCGTGTGTCTTCATGACATAGTGCTTAATACATTAAGCACAGGGGTAACTTTACGTTTACTTTCTCTTTTACGTAAACCTGGCCCTGTCAGCAGTTGACTGATGGTCATGGAACTAACTGTATGCTCAGGAAGATGCAGGAAAGCATATCATCTCAGTACTATTTGAACATTCAGAATCCATGTTCTGACAAAAACGACTTGTCCAGCAGGTGAAATGCCAGTATAGGGGCATGGCAGTGCTTTCTAAGCGTGGAGAGTGAGATGTCAGGATATTGTTACAGGCACTGCTGCTGTTGGTACAGCTTACAAAAGGCAACGCCAACATTCAGAAGATTGTGGCTTTCCAGAGCGCATTTGATCGCCTCTTCGATGTGATCTCAGAGGAGGGCTATTCAGATGGAGGCATTGTTGTGGAGGACTGTTTGCTGCTTATGCTGAATCTGCTGAGAAATAACAATTCAAACCAAAATTTCTTTAAAGAAGGTAGTGGATGATTTCTCAGACTTTTATAAACATAGTAATAAACGAAGAAAGCAGTCTTCTGGGATTTGGCACCGTGTATATGTGGTGTTAACCGACGTTTCGGAGGAACGTATCGCCCCCATCTNAACGTCGGTTAACACCACATATACACGGTGCCAAATCCCAGAAGACTGCTTTCTTCATAGTCACCGCCGTGAAAGCCTCAAATCTTACATAGTAATAAACCTCTGGGTTCCATAAAAATTGTGAATTTCTCACTGACTCTTTGATTCTAAAGAAGGATTTTGCTGCATGAAGTGAGTTAGTTAATGGCATGTACAGCTAGGTTCTTGGTACAGACACAGTTGTGTTTGTTGGTTTGTCTTGAATTGCAGACATGATAGCTTCGCCAGTGCAGTGATGGACAGCCAGCAGGCATGTCAGCACTGGATTCAGAATAACTGTTGGCCTACCCATCCATCTCAGGGAAATATTTACTCCTTGGCTTTATGGTCTTGTAAGAACCTTGGCATCTTTTGTGACGCTCATTTTTCTGTACTCCTCCTCAATTTCAGCTCTCATAAATCATTCTCTGCATCTTCCAACCATATCAGTAAGAGCCTTACCAGTTTCCTTCCACATTCTGGCTTACTTTAAAAAAAGTTCCTTAGCTGTCCTTATTTGATTCATTCTAATCACATGTCCCAGCCACTCCATCGTACTCCTTTCAGTATTTACTACCAGGGCAGGAGTTTATGTAATTTTATCAGTTTTTGGTTCTGTTTCTCCAAATCCCTTGATCAGTTACTGGTCCATACACCTTCAGAATTGTCATTCCTTCCATTGGGTGCTGAGGTCAAGAAAATATGGATCTATACATGCATTCCCCCCATACGCCTTCATGGCGTAGTGCTTAATTAGTCAAGTACAGGGACAACTTTACCTTTACATATTAACGTACTGATCACTAGATACTCAAGGATCAAACTTGCCAGAAAATGAAAGTATTCATTCAGCTTCATCTAGTTGTGAGGTTAAGAAAGCCTGAATCATGCTTATAGTAGGGGAACTGTCATATGCTTCCTCTAGCATTCTTTCCATTTTATGTACATCAGTGGATGAAAAGCCTCTATTTTCCCCAAAGTCTTTGCTTTTTTATTTTTGTCACCTCTTTCTTTTGAAAATTAATTGTATGCTGCACCTTTCTATGTGTACGTTTGTACGTTGTGAAATGTTTTTTTGTTCTATGTGAGAAATTTTTCGTTGTGATATGTAATGGAAGACTGCCTCTGTGGTCTAGTGGTCAGCGTTCCTGGCTACAGATCCAGAGGTCCGGGTTCGATTCCTGGCGCTACCAGATTTTTTCGGCGAAGTAGTGGGTCTGGAACAGTGTCCACTCAGCCTTGTGATGATAATTGAGGAGCTATTTCAAGGAAATAGCGGCTGCAGTCTAGAAAACAGAAATTAATTGCTGTGGGGATTTGTTGCACCGACCACATGACACCCTATATCTACAAAAGTTGGCACTAAACTTTGTCGACAAGCGGCGGTCGCTCGGTCGGTATGGTCTCATCTTCTAAGGAAGGCTATGTCTCGGAAAGGACTGTTTTGCTAAATGATGATGATGAATATTTTGTAAAAAGAACAAGACATGAGTCCCCTCATTATTCAGTTTTCTCCAACCTCCTATCACTTCCCCCCTTCTTAGGTCCAAATATTTCCATCAAGATTCTATTCTCAAAGACCCTCAGCGAATGCTTCTCAGTGTGAGAGAGGTCTAGTTTTACACCCATACAAAACTACAGGCAAAATCAAAGTTTTGTATATTGTAATCTGTTTGTTTTTCAGATAGCAGACCAGAAGACAGAAGATACCCAACTGAATTTTCCAATGTCATGCTTAATGAAAATTTGTTGATGGTATATATGCATATGCCTTGCATGGCAGAGTAAGACAGGCCATCAGATGTTATTCACAGAAACCTGTGGAAATACATTTGCACTGTATTGCTTTTACTGCTTGAATATTATATGTTTGTGTCATTGATCTACATGCTTCATGTAAACATGAATGATTTTCATGAGTGTCTGAATTGTATCATTACAGGAAGTTACATTCAGCGATTAGCACCTATGTTCAACTTACCCCCTGAAAGTGATGACACTGGTTGGTCAGCGCAGAAAGTCAGCAACATCCTCTGCATGTTGCAAGTAGGTGTCATGTCCAGAATGCTGCATCAGCATAACTTAGCTATAAAAACCAGTTTGGTATACATATTCTTGCACTCACACAGAATGTAGTTGTTCCATGTTTGATAGATGGTGTTATCATCACACAACTTCAGCACGTATTCAATAACATGTACATACTTTCATGTTTCATACAATTGTGAAAGGTAATGTGTTTATGCATGTTTACCTGCACTTGCATGTGATGGGGACCTTGCCAAAACGTTGAAAGAACGTGGTGTATAGCAGAGCTGAAAGTTTTCATTGTTCTGTAGCAACATGTTTTGAGCAGTATTTTTACCCATAAAGAGGACTGTCTTCTGGAATGTGGTGCCATGTAGTCTGGTAGAAATTTACCGACGTTCATCTGAAACATCAGTGAACTTGTGCCACTGACACATGGGATCTCACCCCAAAGTTAGTATCCTTCATAATCACTGCTCTGAGAACCTCATATCTTCTTTTATTCCTGTTAGTTACAAATTATGGAAAAAGATCATGGTCCTTTGCTTTGCGCCACAGGTAGTCAGGACGCTGGTACCTCCTGGGAATCCTGCTCAACTGACAATGTCCTCACAAAAGACGATGAAGGCTTGTGGGTTGCTAGAGACCCTCTGCAACATTCTGATGGCCAGCGGTGTGCCAGCAGATGTCCTTACTGAAACCATCAACACTGTTGCAGAGGTGATCCGGGGAAACCAAGGAAACCAGGAATATTTTGCCAATGTAATGGCTCCATCAAATCCTCCCAGGTACTTCACTTGGAGAACTTGGAACAGGTGCTGGATTTTGCATGTGTACCAGCCTGTCATATAAAATTCTCTGCCAGTGAATCAGTTGTGTGTATAAGGTGTGGCTTCCTAGACCTGCCATGCACCCTTCTGCCCAGTGCTTAGAACCCAACATTTTATTCCATGTAATTTAAATACAGTAAAACTTGGTTATAGCAACATCAGTTTCTGCGACACCTTGTCTATTGCGTCAAATATTCAATGGTACGAACTGATTCCTCATAAAGCAACTGTTTTTATACCTTGCTTAGTACAACATGCACAAATGCATCAAGCTCTTATGTAACGTCATTTTCATTCCTGAATTTCTCTGATATCATGGGAAAGTTCGATGTGTCTGCCCACCCTCACTTTCTCTACTTGCTGACGTGACTGTCCTGGAAGAATACGACAGCGGGCTGCAAGAGGAGCGTGGGTTTTATGCGAAAACAAGGGTCTGGGGTGGGACTGCGTGAATAGTGCAAGAGGACGCGTCAGGTTGTTAACTGCATTCCTTTCCTAGAATCTAGTCTAACAGGACCTCACATTGTCTACTTACCCTATAGTGTTCCTGCCTAAACCCAGAGAAGTGCAGTAGCAAAAACATGGCAATGAAAAGGAAAGTTTTAAGCATTGAAGAGAAAGTTAAATTGATTCGTGAAATATTGTGTGTACTGTCAGTGAAAAGCACTGTAATATGTCTTTGATATTACACATTTGGTCAATTCCACGTTAATGTTACGTTAGTCTGTACTTAACTACGTATTTCACTAAAAAAATGCAACATTTTAACTCGGTTTTTGGTAGATTTTTACGTGACTGACATAAGGCTACTGTGGAAGTGCCCATTTGGGTTACAACGACATTCGTTTATAACGACACTATTTTTAGGTCCCTTTGATGACGTTATAACCAAGTTCTACTGTATGTGTTATGATGTGGCATAATAGTGTAAGATTTTGATTTCCAGTGCTGTCAGTTCCCAGTTTTGGAACAGAAGTCTCTCTTGAGATTTAAGGTTTTTGTTGGTCATCTGGATTGTAACAGTGCAGTGTGGCTAATTCAGTGTTTTGGAATTATAGAGAGGTATTTTGTTCATGCCATTTATTGGTTATACTGCCATGACTCGATTTTCTGGAATAAGAGGCATTTACTTCACTCAAGATATAATGGTTGTATACCATGACATCTTCTGGAATTAGATAGAGGCATTTCCTCCATAACATATATATAATGGTTATATTGCTATTGCTTGGCTCTGGAAACCTTGATTGTAAGGTCTGTGGAGACAGAGAAACAGCCATTGCTAATGAACAGCTCTCAAACAACATTCATTTCTGGGCAGCGGTCATGAAACAGGCAACAGAACAACGCCCATTGCTAGGCAGTAGATTCTTCATAAGAATAGATCTCCGCTGCTAGGGAACAGCTTAGTAAACACGTTCCTGTTTAAATGGTTAGCGTACAAGAATGAACGTTGTCTACATGGGCTGTGCCGAGGAGTTATAAGGAAGAGGACTGGGGCATCCAAGTCAGTTCTGCACAGGAGGATGTGTAGAAAAGGGACAGTTGGAAGAAGGTTGGAAAGGAACATCGTTCAGAGAGGCCTTGAGCCCAGAAGCAGAGGACTAGCCATCATTAGAAACCATTACCAGGCAACTACTAGCAAAGACACTGTGGCCTGGAAAAGGCTTAGTGTGATTTTGTAAAATGTGGAAATAGCACTATTGCTATATTTACTTGTAGTTACGACCTGTAAGTGGTCAATAAATCCAGTTATCCAAAACTCTGTAAATAGTCACTCCATACATGTGACAGTATCATAAGAATGTGAGTTTTGCGTTAAGATATACTTGTAAGAGATGTATCCCCCTGTGCTGTGATTGGTTGAGTGCATTTGATGTTAATTCTTTGTGTATCCAGTCCAGCAAGCCCTTGGTTATGTAGCCAGCTGTTTGTGATTGTAGGTATGAGGTATGAACTCAGGATCACATATACTGGAACTATGATGTGTGTTTGCAGACCTGCTGTTGTGGTCCTTTTGATGTCAATGGTGAATGAGAAGCAGCCATTCGGTTTGCGTTGTTCGGTGCTCTACTGTTTCCAGTGTTTCCTCTTCAAGAATGAAATTGGACAATCTCAGCTTGTGCAGACCCTGCTGCCTTCTAGCACAGAAGGTATGACATGTAATGACAGTGGTAATTGCAGGCAAACTGCACCTGTTTGTTTGCAGAATCTCCTCCTCCAAATTTTTGTTGCTTGTTGAATCAAATACCAAAATTGCTCAATAGATGAAACTGCCAAATACATTTGTGATAAAGCCAGAATGTTGGAAGGTTACTGGAATAATTTTCATGTGTTAACTATGGTAAGTAGAAGTATCTTACATTCAGTAAATGTGTACCTAAGCGGCCTCCGTAGTCTAGGGGTAACGTTCCCACCTCATGACTCAAGGTACGCGGGTTCAAACCCGGTGGAGGTCGTGGAATTTTTAAGGGCCGAAAAATTCAGGGAACAAGTCCTNAGCATATGTGCTTATAAATTGTTAATAGAGTAGGTGTTGCTTAATGTTATCATTGGTTATTAAACATGACAACTGCATAGAAAGCAGTTTCAGAAAATGGGTTCAAAACTTTTGAAATCCACTGTATTTTCCTCACTCGTTGGAATCAAATTTTTGGTGCAGCAGTGGCTAAATAATCTTCACATACTGGTTTGGCATGGTGAGTCAGCTATCTGCACTTCCTGCCCTGTGCCCTGTCTTCTTTATCACCAGATAATTTGGTTTGGCAGTAGTTCCCCAGCATCTCATTCAATAGATATAGATTCAAGCATATGTGCTTATAAATTGTTAATAGAGTAGGTGTTGCTTAATGTTATCATTGGTTATTAAACATGACAACTGCATAGAAAGCAGTTTCAGAAAATGGGTTCAAAACTTTTGAAATCCACTGTATTTTCCTCACTCGTTGGAATCAAATTTTTGGTGCAGCAGTGGCTAAATAATCTTCACATACTGGTTTGGCATGGTGAGTCAGCTATCTGCACTTCCTGCCCTGTGCCCTGTCTTCTTTATCACCAGATAATTTGGTTTGGCAGTAGTTCCCCAGCATCTCATTCAATAGATAATCGATTCAAATCTTGGCGCAACATCAGCTATCCTGATGAGGTTTTTTATAGTTTTCCTCAGTCCCATCAGGCAGAAGTTAGGGTCATACCTCAGTTAGTTCATGACTGCTTCCTTCCAAATCCAACCATTTTGTGCTATATAGTCTAGATACCGACTGTGTCATAAACCACCCTCCCCCAACTACCACCACTGCTGCACACACACACACACACACACACACACAGATGTGTGCATGTGCTTATTTATCCGTGAACATCAGTCAGACATCGTACGCATGACTGCAGAGAGAGTGCTGTGTTGTGATCTTGTATATGTGTGTGTGTCTTACTGGTGTTTGGGAATAGTCATGGATGTACCCACCACCTGTGCCACTGCCAGCTCTTCTAAAATGACAGTGTTGCCCCCCCCCCCTCACATGACACTATGGGAAAGATGAGTCTTACTCCGTGTAGGGTTTCTAGTACTGCATTGTGATGTACCTATGCTGATTTCAGTGGTAAGCTTGACAACAGGTCAGCTGCTGTGTGGTGGGCTGTTCAGTGGTGAAGCGCTTTCCAACTGGTTCTCTGCAGTAGCCCTGTCATATGCCCTGGTGGAGAACCCAGCACAGAAAGAGCAGTTGTTGCGAGTACTCCTGGCAACCAGCATTGGCAACCAGCCCATCTCCCTCATGCACCAGTGCACCATGTTGCTGCTACAACAGGTGGGACAGTTACCTGTGAAGTAAGCTGACAGTAGCTCATAGGCTTATAATGTGAAATGGTAGAATGCATAATGAATTAAAAGATCATGGAAGTGGCTGTGGCCTAAGTGAGGTGCCATCCTGGCACTTGTCTGTGACTACTGACGAAAATCGTAGAGACTCGGTTAGAAAAGGTGGTCTCTGGGCTGAGATTTGAACTTGAAATCTCCTGAATGTAAAGTAGCAATGCTGCCCGCTTGACTGCAGTGTTCTGTGAGTCTGACCAAGGTTTTGTAAGTTACATATTTTATCCCTTGGTGCCTGAGAAATCCTGGAAGTTAGGCAGAATGAATATTATATTTCTGGACATCCGTCATCCTGTCTTAATCTAAAAACACCATTCTATTTATATTACAAAGCACAATGTTTCAGAGACTGAATTCTCCATCTTCAGGTAAAACCTACTCAGTTGGGCCCAATCGATAGAGGTAGTCCCAATCCCCTTTTGTAATATAAACAGGACAGTGTTTTTAGATTAAGACAAGATGATGGATTATGTCCAGAAACATAATATTTGTACTAATGTACCATCATCACAGACTTTTAGATCTTATTTTGACAGAATGAGTTTTTTGTTTGGCCTCAAATGGAAACATTTGTTGTGTACATCTCACAGGACTTGTGTGTTCCATGAAAAGGAACATAGAGATTAAGATTCTCATGATGTTCTCTAATATCACTGGAGATGTTTCACAGTGCAATTTTTTTTTCAGGGCAACAAGGTGCAGTCAAAGCTCGGGCTTCTAATGTTGCTGAGCACATGGCTGGCACACTGTCCCCTGGCAGTGAAGCAGTTTCTCAGTATTCCAACCAGTATTCCATACCTCACTGCACAGGTAGGCAAGATATCATCGAACTGAGCCTTTAATTAATTTTTACTTTTCTGTTTGTGACCTCAGATAGGCAAATGAAGAAGGCTGCAGTGGGCTGAACATACAGCTCAAAAAAAGTGGAAGAATAACATTAAAAATTGATCTAAGGAAAATAATTACAGTACTAAGGATGTAACCTGATTTAGCTACTGTACCAGCCCAGATGATAGATGATGATGAGTGTGGAGCAGTCGGTGGAATGGGAATTGGAAAGGGAGACCAAAGTACATAGAGAAAACCTGTCCCAATGCCACTTTGTCCACCACAGATCTCGATGACTTGGCCTGCGATCAAACCTGGGCTACCTTTGGTGGGAAGCCAGCAACTAACCGCCTGAGCTATGGCATGGCGTACATTTGTTATAAGCAGGGCCCGGATTTTGATGACATGTCATCTTTTTTCCTTATATCCTATATGATGCTCTTAAATATATAAATCTCAGATATGAGCTGCTGGTTACAGAAATGTAAATTTTATAGGTAATTTTTTGACATTTTTAGGTTTAAGGTCTTTTTTTTTTTCATTTTGGGGGTAAATTTTTGGACTTTTAAGGGTATTTCTTGTCATTTTTGGCCATTCTAGGGAATTTTTCTTCATATGTTTTCTGAAATGTGATTAACATGGAAGTGAAGTGTTCTTTCTTTTCTCCTTTAGTACATTTTTCTGGATTTTTTCGGTCATTTTTTTAATATTTTCAGGTCATCAAAGTCTGGGCCCTGCATATTACATTTTTGGGTCATATTTTAGGTCATTTTTCTCTTCATGCTTATTGCATGACCAGCCCCACAGTAGCTGTCTCAGTTCAGCAGAATGTTAACTGAGGGCATGGCAGTCACAGTGTTCTGATTGTCATGTAGGAAGGGTATGGGAAGGGTGACAGTTCAGATTGTGTCAGGTGCTGAACTGGCAGATGTGGCAATATGCATACCCAGCCTCTGTACATCTGTGGTGTTATAGAATTGGCATGTTTCACTGAGATAGCATAAACACATAAGAGGGCATGTTTGCTCATCTCAAGAGTTCATTAAGTTTCAACTCTTTTCTTTGCTCTATCATGGCCTTTTATGATGCTGATGCATATTGACATCTGGTGCAGAAATTTTAATCTGCTTTATGCTATAGTTGAAGAGTACCGTTCATTTCGGTAACAGGAAGTTTTGGGAGGAACTAACCACCTACTTTCCTTTGATACATCACAGGCCATGTAGAAAATGATGCCTCCAAAATTTTTTCATTGCTCTGGGAACATCTTTACTGTATTGTTATGTAGCAGTGATAGGAGGGTACACAGACAAACCCGCTATGGCCCTGGGGTCAACTCAGCCTGTGACAAAAATGAGTACCAGAAGTCATCCTAGGTGTAAAAGGTGGCCAGCATGTAAGGCCTGCTACAGGGATAGCTTTACCTTTTTTTAACTCTTTTTAAAAAAAACTTAAACTCCATGGCTTGAGTCCGCAAGCGAACTATACCGACCAAGCAACCACCACTTGTCTGTGAAGCTAGTGCCAACTTTTGCGGATAGAAGGTGTCACATGGTCAGCGCAACAAATCCCCACTGCCGTTAATTTCGGTTTTCTAGAGTAAAGCCACTATTTCCTTGAAATAGCTCCTCAATTATCCTCACAATGCCATTACTTCTCAGAAAATATGGTGGCGCCAGAAATTGAACCTGGACCTCTGGATCTGTAGCCAGAAACTTTGACCACTTGACCACAGAGGTGGTCTTTTACCTCTTTACCTCTTGTATTTTATTGTTACTGATAATGTAGTGCTTCTCTTTTTAAAAAATTGTTCCACATTGGGTTATTTATGTTGCATTGTTATTAACTGGATGTTGTATCTGATGCTTTACCATGAAATGGCAGCACAAAATATTTTTGTGTGTTAGTTGTAGGAGTGGCAATTTGTGAAACTTGAGATTGTGCCTGCAAACTTACTGTAGTTAGTAGACAGACGCTCAGTTGTGGAGCCTACAGATGGTGAGTTACTTGCATGTAAATGGGCCACAGATTAGTGCAGGTAACAGTCAGCCCCACCTGCGCCTGGTTTGGTGAACAAGGGCTGTTTTCCTTAGTTTCATATTTGTATTCTTGTCACAGTGATGTGTTACCATGGGAACAGTCTCTGATAGATTGTGGTTTGTTTCGCAGGCAGGCTCAAATGAACACGATGATAATGAGAAGCTGGTGCAAGGGATGTGTGCTTTCCTCATGGGAATTTGTGTCACCTTTAATGACGATACAGTTACCACTTTTTCCAAAGTAAGTTAACCCTTTGAAACATAAAGTTTATTTGAATAATATTTAAAAATTCAATTCATACTGCTCTGGAAACACAATATGTCTTCATTACACAGACCACCAGGTTAATGCTGTTCAGGAAGACAAGTATCATTAGAATCTTAGAAAAACATAAATGTTAGGCTTGTGGAAAAATGACTTTATCAGTTGAGGGCAAGAATTTGGAAACGTTTTGAGAAGTGACATGAGAACAAGAAGTTTCTCTATTAGATACATTTTTTTCCCCACCCACTCACTCACTTCCATCTATAATACAAAAACAACGTTCTGTTCTAAAATATCATCTATAATCAGATTTAAAATTCATAAAATGTCATCAAAATCGCATATATTTATTTATTGCAACATTTTTCGGCCTCACACGGCCATCATCAAGCATCCGTATTTTTTTTTTTATTGCTAGTGGGGTGGGACTAAGTCCCTTGTACTGCCGCCACTTCTGGGATATTGTACCAGCCCCAGGTGATATGTGAGGGTGATTGTGAAGCAATTGGTGGAATGAAGATTGGCAGGGGAAACTGAAGCACTCAGAGAAAACCTGCCCCAACGCCACTTTGTCCACCACAAATCCCACTTGACCAGACCTGGGATCGAACACGGGCTGCCACAGTGGGAAGCCAGCGACTAACCGCTTGAGCTATGGCACGGCCTAGCATCCGTTAATTGATCGAGATCGCTGCAAGCTGGAACACATAAATTCTCTTCAGTGCTAAAATGAGATATGAAACATGCATAGGAATCAAAGTTTCACTTGTAAAATGTGGGTAAACTCTGATATGAAGGAAAATTAACGTTGCCATATGGAACTTTGGCTGGGACCACAACAAATGTACTTTAAATGCAGGAAAGCATAAAATGCTGGTCCCCTAAATCAGGTTTTTGCTGTAATTTAGAAAATAATTCGGGAACGAGGAATCACATTGCATCCAAAAACTGTACTGTAATGCATGCATATACTTTAATAGACATGGCTACTGTACATGTTGGAAGACAGTGGAATAATGGGGGCACAGAGTAACTTTACTATACCCAGGGCCCTCATATTTAGTACCAGTCAGAAAACTTCAATGAATGTTTAAAATAATTTCATCAGCTAACATGTCTCTGAAATTGTTGTAACGTAACTGTATGCAGGAGAAGTTGCGACAGCTAGTGGAGAAGCGATTGGGCCTCGAAACTTTCCTGGACAAAATCAGTGAAGTCTCAAAGCATGAGCTGTACAGCAAGGCTGCCAAGCATCCACAGTTCCAGGCCAAACAGTCCAGTGAACTGCTGCTAGACCATGAATTCTGCTGCCTCTTCAAAGCCCTCGAAGGTATGTCAGGGATTTGATCTAAAATGATACCACATTTAATACTGCTGTGAAGCCATGTATTACGAGGGGCGTTCAAGTTCTAAGGTCTCCAATTTTTTTTCTCAGGACTGGGAGCAGATAGACACATGCAGGTTGGTTTAAAATACGTGTGCACTCTTTGTGAATGCGTGACAGAGATGGCAGCACTCTACGGCACACAGAACTCTAGTGGTAGCGGCGAGAGTGAGGAGTGTTTTTGATACTTAAAATGGCGACGTTTTCATTACAAGAACAGCGAGTAATCATTCATTTTCTCCACTTGCGTGGTGCGACACCCATTGAAATTCATCGCCAGTTGAGTGAGACGTGTGGTGATGTTGTCATGAATGTGAAAAATGTGCATTCGTGGGCACGGCAGTTCAAAGAAGGCGGAACGTCGTGTGACAATGAACCAAAACAATCTTGGCCTCGCACCAGCCGGTCTGACAACATGGTCGAGCGAGTTGAGAAAGTTGTTTTGGAGGATTGCCGATTGAGTGTGGAAAACATCGCCTCCAAAGTTGGCATTTCCATGGGATCTGTGCACAAAATCCTGCATGAAGACCTGCGAATGCGGAGAGTGTCCTCCAGGTGGGTGCCACCTATTTCTGGCGGATGACCACAAGGCTGCACGCATGGCAATTTGCCAGGCGATTTTGACATGTGATGAAGGCATGAATGGGACTTTCTTTTCATCAACTGTGACAATGGATGAGACATGGATGCCGTTTTTCAATCCGCTATTGCATCAGCAATTTTCCAGGGGTCAAAACAGACACCTACAGAAGCGTTCGCAGCGGCCATGGAATCATGGCGTCGACGTTGTGAAAAATGTGTACGGCTGCAGGGAGATTACGTTGAAAAGTGACAGAAGTTTCAAATTTTTTGTATGATTATTGTGTCAGAAAAAAATCGGAGACCTTAGAACTTGAACCCACAATGTACTTTCTCTGTTACCTCAAACTGTTAAAGTTTGTGCTTCAGCCTGTTTACCATATTCCTCTCCAGTTGTCTAGCCATTCTGTTCACACAAATATTGGTAGTGATAGCATCTGCTAGGAACACGCACATTGGTTTGCTTGATACAGGGCGAAGTGGGCCGGAGGGAGTACAGTAACTGATAGAAAGAGGGAAGCCTGTAGCATTGACATCTCCATCACACATGGTCTCAGCAAAATAATATCCGCACCAGTTGGATTATTTTTATTGAACTGTAATGACTTCCCATAAATCAAAGCATTGTTATGCAAGATCTGTATGCCTGAAGACCCATAATTTGTTCCTATCTCAGAATTGTGTATGGTAATAATGATCTCAGCCGGTCACGGTAGCCGAGCGGTCTAAGGCATGTACTGTATTCGCTCGCTCGGAAGCCGGGATCTTGGGTTCAGATCTGTTTCCTGTGAGGTACGAACTCAATTCTTATATACATGTCTTATTCTTATACACTGCCAGTCACGGTAGCCGAGCGGTCTAAGGCATGTACTGTATTCGCTCGCTTGAAAACCGGGATCGTGGGTTCGAATCCCACTCACGGCATGGATGTTTAGTTTGTGTGTGTGCGTTTTTCTGTGTTTGTGTACAGGTAGAGGCCTTGCGATGAGCTGATCACCCGCCCAAGGAGTCCTACCGAATTTGTAAGATCTAGAAAAACCAAAGTGAACGCAGAAGTTCATGGAGGTAGGCCTAGGCCCACTGGGGCTTTAGTGCCAAGGAAAAAAAAATATTGGTGTCATATAACCATTTGTTCCTCTTCTGAGACAGATGAATAAAATCCATGTCAACCATCCTGTATATTTAAGATCAATTTTAATATCATCTTACCATCTACACTGATGTCTTCCTACAGGTTTTCTCTCTTTAGGTTTTTTGACCAACATTTTGATTGCATTTCTGATCTCTCCCATGATTGTTGCATGTCATGCTTGTATCATCTTACCACGTCCACCTGTGTGTTTTGAAGTTCGTGTGGTTGTGTCGCAGGAATGGTCATCAAAGCTGTCACTCCTAAGCCACAAGGTGATCTGGTGAATGGATCTTCAGAACTGTCAATGTCACCATCAGAGAACAGTCTTTTGCTCCAGTATAAGGACCTGATCCGAGAGCAGGATCGCAAACTTCAGGAGCTGACGCAGATAATCGACAGGCTCACAGCTGAGAAGTCCACATTACAGGTCAGGTACCTACACTTTCTCTCTTCTCTATCATTAGAAACAATTCTTAAATTCATGTCTGAATGTTTTTGATGTTTCATGGTGAGTCTGTATACCCTGGACAATATCCATGGTCTGAGTTTTCTGCTAAAATCACAGTGATCTTTAAGCAGGTTCCACTTCCATCTTCAGGCAATATGGAGGACCTAATCTGACTGGTCGAATGACAGCTTGAACCATTGGTCTAGTGACCAATGCTCTGCTCTGCTTAGTTCTCTTGGTGTCCGCAATGTTCTGGTCCTGTCTCCCTCGCCCCATGTCCATATCATTTTTTTCTATGCTTAGTTTATTCCTCTGCCCTGAAGACAGAGGCATCAGGTCCCCGTGAAACACTAATAATGGCATATCAGTTTGCATAGCATTGCATTCTGGGAGACAGTTGTCTGCTGCCGTTGTAGTATTTCCTTTCAAAATTAAACCAAATATTCTGTGATTACTTCAAGCCTGTAAATGCACTGTTACTGCTTTTACGTGTGCACATGTAGGGTTACAGGTCAGAGGTTAGAGGGCCTGGCCCTCCAGGTCTGGGGGTTGGACTCGAGTCCAACAATCTCACATTGGAAAGAAAACAATATAGTGTGACGTGGACAATGCAATGCTCGTTAAACACCCCCTCCACCGTGGTGATGTAACAGGGGAAACTGCAGTTGCTATGCAGCAGTAAACAACTCTCGGCAGCGTTGCCCAACAATGCCTTTGTAAACACGGCATCACACAACAGGGGAGCCCATGCAGTGACTGTTGCTAGGCAATCAGTAAACACGACGTCACACAACAGTGAAGGCTATCACGTAACTGTTTTCTGTGTTGTCTGTGCCAAGGCTAAATATGGAGCAGCGAACACTATTCAGTAGTGAGTAGTTAGTAACCAGACCATTAAAATGTAGCGGCCGTCGAAGTCATTTGCAGTCTAGCATTCGCCAGAGGAAGTAATTGTGATACTGCCAATGGCAGTAATTGTGTAATTGTGAATTGTATATGTGTATGAGCGAATGTGGAATAAATTCGCTATATTCAATGTGGCGTAAAGTTATTCGTCACGTTACACACCCAACACGTGACAATATGTTAAAGAAACCTAACAAGGGTTGCCGGATGGATAATTTAGGGAACTGCTAATGAAATGCTATAAGAATAATAAGTTAGTCTTGTTGCTTGGAATGCGATCAGTTTACTCAGAGGTAAGATAAGACAAAATTGGAATTGATGGCCCAGATTGACATGGCTCATGATTTATGAGAGCTAAAAGAGAAGAGAGGGAGGCAAATATCAAATAATAGAGAAGAATGGACATCATGACCTGAGTCTGGTAAATTGGGATTTGTGGTGAACAAAGTGGCACTGGGGCGGGTTTTCTCCAAGTACTTTGGTTTCCCCTGCCAGTCTTCATTCCACCAAATTGTTCATCGTCATAATCACCCAGGGCAGGCTACAATAGGCCAATCAGTGGCTGCCGTGCCGAGTGGACCCAGTAGGACTCCATCCCCCACTAAGCGAATTAAAGAAAAGGGGGCATCATGAAGAAGGCCAAGGTTCTGAGAGGAACTAAGAGCCATGGAGTTTGTAAGTAATAACATTTCATTGTGATGTGTCATTGGTGATTCCAGGCTACATACAGAAGAGGTCATTCTTGTTATATGGAGTTATGTCAGAGTTCTGCAAAGTCAAGGAGCAGTTTGTTATGTTGCAGGCACAGGTTGATGATCTGACATCAACCATATCTCAGCTGCGAGATGAGAACATGGTGCTCCGTGCACAGACAAACACAGGTTTGGGACAGACCACAGATGGTAGCACATTAGGGCACAAGTCATGGGCCAAGTCCCACCAATTGAAGACAGACAGTGAATGTAAGGACAGCCTTACCTGCAAGCTGGTGAGTACTCCAGAGTTGTCCAGAAACTGCTTCCTTTAACTTGGGGATGGGTGTGTCTCCAGGCACATAGTCAGACCATCATGTAGACCACTGTAACTCCTTCCACATCCTATAAGTTTCCTTTTAATGCATCCTCCCATTTAGTTCTACCCTGTTCACTGATGTATTATCCCCTTATGTTTTCTGTGAAGAAAATGTACTTGTATAGGCATTTTTTACTGCATGAGTCATCCCCCTGACTCAGCAAGGTGTCTAGTTCAGCTTCTGTCAGTGGTCATACCAGTACTCATTTCAAACCTACCCGTTGAGTACAATACCTGCCAACGCCTCCTTTGGTAAAACCATGTGTCTGTTTTGTAATGAGCCCATCACTGTTATGGTCAGCAGCCTTCGCTTCCAGGGAGACAGCTGTGGATTCCTTTACTCACCAGAAGCAGGTAACTGACAGTTTCATTTAGAAGGAGAGTGTGTCTTACTTGCCTTTTGTTTAGAGGTTGGAGTGGACAGTACCAAAAAATTTTAAGTAAAGTTGGTGGATGTGATTTCCAGAAGCACTGAGATGTGCCATTTGTGTGGTCACTGTAGAAGTGGAATGTCAAGGTAACTGGGTGTGGGACTAGAGGTATTCACAGCTGTCACTCTAAAGAGTATGGTCTTCTGGGTTGTAGCGACATGTAGCTTTGAGAGAGCCGAATGTACCTTTGAAATATTGGGCCCCCCTCAGAACTATAGGGCATTGCATTCCAGGAGACAGCATGCTTCAAGGCAGTTCAACCAACAACTGCAAAAAGTTTGATAGTTTGTAAGCAAAATCTGTTTCTGACTGGGTTGCAACAAAACATGACTCTTATTTTAGACCAGTGATCAAGCTAGCGCAGGGGCCATGCTAATCTTCTCTGTATTGTTCCAGTTTTAGTATATATACATTGAAAGTAAAAGTCTTAAAATGAACTAGTTACATAATTAAAGTACAGTTAAGAGGTGGTTGGTTTCCAATGGCTGCATTTGGGATCATTTAACCCATTTTGCTTCTTGCTTCCCAATAGAGAGCACTCAAGTTCTTGCTTTGTTGCATCTTGAAGAAGTTTGCACTTTTCTTTAGGAAGCTTTGCCAGGATTGTTGCTCATTTTTCACTACCCATGGGACACGTATCATTTAAAGAATGTCACAGACACAAGCAAATTTGTCCCCTGTACAGTTAATAGTTGTACATACAATTATATTTCAAAATATGTAGTTGTAATCTTAATAATGTGGGGTGATGCTTAGGCAGACATGTTGTATACACAGACGGTTGTTATGGTGCTCGGAGGTCTATTGGCTGTGTATGTTTGTTCATAATAAATCCATGCATCAGCAGAGCTTTGTTAGCAACATGCTCTTGTTCATCAGGAGGAGCAGGTGACCTCAGGGACAATGTCTGACCTGGAGGCTCGGTTGCGGTCAACAACCATGGATGGGACAGTTTCCACAAGTGATACAGAGGTTGGTGGAATCCTCCAGTGTCCACTTGCTCAGATGTCGGTTGTAGTTGTGTATTTGAGTTTACTCATACAGTAACTGGGTTTTGTATTCAAGAGGTCCTGGCTATCAGGTATGAAGTACTGTAGAGCATAGTTTCCTTCCATCCATACAAGTTCTGAGAGAATTCTTGAGAATGGGGGATAGCTGCGTCTGTAGCCTAATTCATTTTGTGTTGTTCTGGGTTATGACAGTGTTGCATGTAGATTCTAAAGGGTTCTGATGATGGTGGATGACACACAGAATTACTGGATTTTTTCTTTACTTTTTCCTTCGTCCGGAATTCTAAGTAATAGAGGACACGACGTTTCAGAAACTGGATCTGTTTCTGTCTTCAGGTGAGAAAGGAAGGGGCCCAACTGAGTAGGTGTCTTCCTTTCTCACCTGAAGACGGAAACAGCTCCAGTTTCCGAAACGTTGTTTCCTCTGTTACCTAGAATTCTGGACAATGGAAAAAGTCTAAAAAACTAGTAGTACTGTGTTGCATTTTGGGAAATGGCAGGTTATATAGAAGTGATAAGAGGTAAGTGGGCCATGCAGGATGGAGCTCTGTTTCTGTACCTGTGTGAGAAGGTAAGGAAAATAAGCAAGTTGGTTCTTCTGATTCATATCTATGGATACCATGTCAAATTGCATCCCCATAGAGGTTACCAGGAGAAGAATTGTACCTACCTGCTTCAGTGGTTTCTTATTATATCAGCAATGAACAATGTATCATGAATGAACAAAGGAAAAGAAGAAGATCAGATCTGTTCAAACCGTGTGTCTGTCTGTTCTCTGTTCTCGTGCTTTGTTACTTAAGGTCTATAAATTTAGCTGAGAAATGGCCTATTATGTTATTTTATTCAGCATTATTTAACCTACTCTGAAGTAAAAAATGTAAAACTCTCCCTGTAACAGGCCATGGAGGCCCATGGGGTTGTGAGATGCTGAGGTTCCCACATTTTCTAGACAGCTCACAGATGGCAGTGAAGTTGTCAGCCTTATGCACCAGCCACCCTTTATGCCCAGGAAGATTCCTGGTACGCATTTCTGTTGGAGGTTGAGTTGACCCCAGGGCCATAATGTGGCTGGAAACATTAGGTCAACTTAAGAATTCAGTGACTTCATCAGGAATTGAACCCACATCCTTCCCGCTTGTAGCATAGTGCCTCAACCAACTACACTGTTGCGTGCTCCACTCAGAAGTAAACAAAAAGGTAAATGTGAATGAAAACCTCCAGTTTCATTTATATATTTGACAGTTACACTTTTCATGAGACAAGAAAAATCAGTTATTGCCCATCCTTATGTATGGAGGCTTTCTGGACTAGCTGAATCCAGTCTGCCAAGCCATGGGAGAGAGATGCATGTGGTAGCTGAACATGCTTTTCATGAGAAACCCAAGCAGTAGACTGTCATCTGCATTACTACACAGTTTCCCTAATATTATTTGTCTTGTACGGCTGTGACTGTACCTGCAAGTGACTGGTATGTATCAATTCTCTTTGTGTTTCTGTTTTTGCAAGATCATTTAGAAATCTGATTTGTATTCTCAGTTACAGTATTGAACTGAGATCATGAAATATACACTTGCAGAGGGGGTATATGATGCTTACAGTGCCGCAACACCATGCTGGCGCATTAGGCCCTGATTCGTGGTCCTGGGGGCACCTGCCCAGCTGCACAGGTATTACCCTGCCAGCACCACCTTTCATCAATGCTCCTGGCCCATAGCCAATAGTACCATTGTCTGAGTCCAGGATCTCAGTGACATCTGGGTGTCAGATTTGATAGTTACAGATAGGATCAGAAGATAGAAACAGTAAATTATAATGGGTATGCTTGAGTCAGTACTGCGGTGTCCACTGTGATCAAAAAGAAGTTAATTGCACTGTGCAATGCTTACTATTATTTTGCAAAGTTTAATGATTCATTATAAATGTAGCTCTTTTGACAAAGTTTGTTTCGTAGGCAAAAGTATTGCATATGCACTGAAATGGTTTTCTTAGTAGATTTTAAGCTTGCTTCAAATTCAGTGATGATGTTGATAAAGGGAACAATTTATGCTGAAATTTAAGCAGTCTTTATGCTAGCATTATTAAACCTGAACACTGTCATGTGCTTGATTAATATTCTTGCAAGGATGCTTTGGCCTCTTTTATTCTGTTTTCACCTTCTTGTTGTATATAACTCGTTTGCCAACATGATGAATCATCTACATCTGTACTCATTGGCCCACCCATGAACAAGTTCACATGTCATTGAGATGTGTGAATTCATCTTGGTGTGTACTCATGGTTACAGAAAGAGCTACGTGAAACACAACAGCGACTGGCAGCAGCAGAGGAGAAGTTGGCAGAATTGGAGTCTGCGGACTCTGAGTTGCAGAAATTGCGAAAGGACCAAGAAGATTTACTGGAGCTACTCACAGATCAGGACACAAGACTGAACCAATTAAAGGCTCAGCTGCGAGCCCTCGGCGAGAAGGCAAGTCACATTTACTACTTCATGATTACAACACTCGCAGCTAAGAAGAGAACACACATCACAAGATGCGGTTTACACAGAAAATAAGAAAAACGACCCCGTAGTGAACGAACCACATGCAAGTTTTAATTAAGACAAATAAGATGAATTATCTTAAGTTTTAGCCAGTGTAAATTTATCATAGTTGACAAATACGGACTTTTTAAATACTTTTTAAATGGTGTTGTGAAAACATATGAGGGCAAGCAATACAATACATTGGCGTAATTGGGACACCTGATGATGGCACTATGTTGCCGAAACATGTTGTGAAGTGACAGGTGAAATTGAGTGCACTAAAAGACGGCCACTGTATACATATAATGGATGAAAATCAATGCAACAGGACGCTAAAATATAACATTATCCATAAGCTAAATAATTGTATTTGGAACAAGGAAAAATTGCCTGATCAATGGAAGGAGTCTATTATTATACCAGTTCACAAGGGTGATAAAATTGAGTGTGGTAATTATCATGGGATATCACTGCTACCAACTTCATACAAAATTTTATCCAATATTCTTCTCTCAAGGTTAAATCCATACATATATGAAATTATAGGGGATCATCCGTGTGGATTTTGATGTAACAGATCAACCTGATTCAGGAGGAAATTAAGAGGAGATAGAACTCGGGTAATGCTTGCTACCGTTCAGTCCAGAACCTTTTGTCTTCTCGTCTGCTGTCTAAAAACATAAAAATTAGAATATACAGAACTATAATTTTGCCTGTGGTTCTGTATGGGTGTGAAACTTAGTCTCCAACATTAAGAGAGGAACATAGATTGCGGGTGTTTGAGAACAAGAACAATATTTGAACCAAGGAGAGATGAAGTGACAGGAGGTTGGAGAAAACTGCATAATGAGGAGCTTCATAACTTGTATGCTTCTCCAGGTATAATTAGAATGATCAAGTCAAGGAGGATGAGATGGCAGGTCATGTAGCACGAATGGGTAGAAGAGGAATGCATATAGGGTATTGGTGAGAAAGCCAGAAGGAAATATACCACTAGGAAGACCAGGATGTAGGTGGGTGGACAATGTTAAAATGGATCTTAGAGAGATAGAATGGAATGGTATGGATTGGATTGATCTGGCTTATGATAGGGACCAGTGGAGGACTCTTGTGAACATGGTAATGAACCTTTGGGTTCTATATAATGCTGAGAAGTTTGTGAGTAGCAGCACAATTGGGAGCTTCTCAAGAAGGGCTCAGCTCCACAGGTGAGTGAATTATTTTAAACCAGGAAGATTAGGAGGACATTGACGGTAAATATGCATGAAATGTCCTTTGAAGTGAATAATATATCAGAGAAGGCAACAGGATATGATTCTCTGTTGACAGGTGGACGACGACGATGAGGACTTGGAGGAAGAAGGAGAAGGCTATGAGGATGAGGACTCTGCATGAAACAGCTGAATGCAGGTGGAGACTTGAAGGTAACACTTCTCCTGAAAGAGTGAAAATTTATTCTACATGGAACAAATTACGGTGGCTGGAATTTCAGGGCATAAGACTTGCTGCCTATTTCCATACTTTTTTTAAATTGGATTTGGTTAGAATTCAACAAAGGATATGGAAAGTTTGTGGTGCTGCACAAACATTACATTCATCTGAGACAGTGGTCTTGTGGGTTGTGATACCATGTAGTCCTGTAGGCAGATGTTGACATTTCACAGCAACATGTGCCTTCATCTTCAGGGTGAAAGTGTGTAGGGTTAGGAATTTGCTTGTTTATATAGGTGTACTCATATTGCAAGGAAGGTAGCCAGTAAAAGAGGCTTTGCAGCCTACACACTTCCACCCTGATGATGGAAACAACAGTTCCTCTGAAACATCAACATCTCTGTACAACCCAGGAGACTACCTTCTCAACAGTCACCACCATGAAAGCCTCTGCAAAGAATTCCCTTCCTGATACGTGCTATGATTTATTTACATGTTCTAATTTATAGCATGTCCGAGCAGTTAATGTGTAAGGTCTTCTGTCTTTCCATCCGTCTAACTTTCTTAAAAGTTACCACTGTCATAAATGATTCTGGCATGTGGATTCAATTTTACCAGCCACTAGTAAAAAACATGTCTAATATACATTCCTTTATAAAATTTTGCAACAGTTGAGACTGGTGTTGATTGTCAGTTATTCAAAATTCATGACACACTCTGTACACCGTGTAGTGCACAGTGCAAACTGGTTTAGTTTTATTTCTGATGCAGGGGGGTTTTGCAAATCATTTACCTTCATGAACAGTAGGTACTAACAAGTCAATAATTCCACTAGTGCACAGGTGAGAAACAGGCAGTAGTGACCAGTTGACATTTGTCAAAGTGAATAGTGTTAGTATATTTACTGTTACTTCTGTGTTAACTCCCAGAACTCAGCAATGTCCTGATATATTTCTTATTAAGAGACTTTTTTGCTGTTCAAGTTGCAGAAGGTAGGCTTTGTTCATGCAGTGTGAGAGGTGGTTTTGTGTCCTGCCTCAGAAAATGCTCTGAGATGTGTATTTTACTGAACTAGAAAATGTAGAAGCATAAATAATTCCGAGTCTTGTAGGTCTTGTCAGGTTCTTGGCTGGTTGAGCTTCAGTTTTAGACAGAACTGTCCGCAAGTCAGATGTGTTTGTGAATCACAGTAACCATTCTCGTATTTCAGTTGACATCATCTAGGTGTGAGATTACATTGCTTGATCACTTTATGTTGCAACCTCCAAATGACTTTCAGAGCTTGAAAAAAAAATAAAAATCTGTATTCAGACTAATGTCACAGACAACTTAAGTTTTTCTGTATTCTAGAAATGAAAGTGAATTTAAAGTATTTCATAAATTTGTTGCTACTTAACATGGAGAGACAAAAATGTGAATGTATCAACTTTTCTTATGCATTAATGTTTCTCATACATTATTATTGTGTATGCTCTTCCATAGTAGAACAAGAGGCCATTGTACTCACTCATTGCAAGTGCACACAAATCTTATTAAATATGTCCATGAGAATGGTAATAAACTTATGAAACACCCTGTAAATCACAATGTAGAGGTCTGATGTATGAATCTCTCTCAAACTCAGCAAATTAGAAACTGCAAATTTGTGTATGGTACTGTGTTTAAAGGTTTTGAATGAATCCATAACTTGGACAGAACTTTTTCTTCAAGTTGTGCCCATAGCTTCCTCTGGAGTCTGCCCTCCACATCACAATACCAAACTCTCTGAATTCCACTCATTGTTTCTACAGGAATGCTGTGGGACAGTGTGGCGGCCCATTGTGGACTTCAGTTTTGGACAAGCAAATTTGTATAAAATATTGATAATTACCTTTCAAGTCTGTGTAGAATTGGTCATATAGAATTTTATGGTTTGTCCATTGGAGACATTTTTGTCTTCTCTGCAAAGAGATGCAACAGTTTTGGTGGTAACAGTGACCACTGTTCTCTATCGATAGCTATGAGGTATGCTTATTTACAAGCAATGGGACATTGAGGAGCTATTTCAAGGACATAGTGGCTCCGGTCTAGAAAACCGACATTAATGGCTGTGGGGACTCTTTGCACTGATGTGACACCCTCTATCTGCTAAAATTGGCACTAACTTTGCCAAAAAGTGGCGGTCGCTCAGTCGGTATAGTTCACTTGTGGACTCAAGTCACAGAGTTTTTTTTTTTGGCAAGGTACACAGCTTCCCAGAGGTGTTAGGTAGGCCGCACACCGGCGGGCCACACACTGGCATGTGTCAAGATATGTAACAGTCAAGAGACGATGTCTGCGACATGACGCAAAGAAAGCACAGTTGAAAGGAATGAGATTATGAAAACTGCCACACACCGGTCTGAGTCATGACGTCAGCATCATGACTCAAGACTGGTGTGCAGTGGTTTTAATACTCTCATTCATTTCAACTGTGCTCCTTTCTTTACATCATGTCACAGACATTGTGTCTTGACGCATGCCAGTATGCGGCCTATCTTAGAAGACATTTCACCTGTCCACATACATCCACATGAGTATATATTCTCGACAGGATTTATGGAAGGTGAATAAATGAAATGAAATGTGAAGAAAATGGCAGAGTTTGGGCTTGAAGCTTGTCTGCATACTTACCACACAGCTACAGTATCTCCAACAGTATGAGAGGAATGTGTGTATTTCCTTGAATTCCACATCTCTTACACATGATGAACATTTATTGAGATGATATTTTCAGAATTCATGGAAGTCCAGACTGATTCCCTTTCTCATGCTTTGAAATTTCCACTATGTGGACTGTTTAGTGACCAAGCCTGTCCATCCATTTCTGTCTTCTGAAAGCTTGTCCTCCTCATTTTAGCCACGTTCTTCCTGCATTTTGCTTGACATCTTTCCTAACTTGTTCCTCTCTTGATTTCAGGTCTTCTTATTGGGCATTTTCCTTTTAGTTTGGCTCACATTTATATACAGGGAGAATTTGCGAAAGGTGTGTGTGTGTGTGTGTGTGAATGTGTTTTATGTAATCCACTGGGTAAAATTTGTCGCTTCTGACACTAATTTCCAATGCATGTCAGTGCATTGTGCTCTGAACTAACCTGATAAGTGGTAACCTTTAGCACTGTCTTGAGATAATTCAGGTCCTTTTCTTCAGTTCACCCCCCCCCCTCCAACCAAAATTATTATCCAGAGCAGCTACACTTATTCAGAGTGCAGGATTGTTGCGGGACTGAACACAGGGGGACATGCAGTAGATCACTCAGGGTTGTGGTGCATGGCCTGGTTAAGCCCCAACCCTTATTCATTCACTCACTAATTCTTTCATTATCCAGAGTGAACTTGGGAGATTCATGTTCTTGGGTGTACTGTTTGTTAACCTACATACAGTCATTTTATTCACAAATTAATGTACCTCCTTAGCTGATGAACTAATTAAAAACAATTATTTTTCAATTAGATTGGGAAACAAATCTGTAATGGAAGGACTTACTGACAGGGTCTCCAGACAAAAGAAAAAATAATCCCTTTTTAAGAAAGTACAAGATTCAAGCTGAGAATTTTTAGCAATATCACATCGGTACATACGTATGTTCACTTAAAACCAATGGCCTTGAATTTGAGTTAAGTTTAAAAACAGCAACATCATGTGCTGGGAGAGATTATATACAAAACTTGGCAAGGAAACCGCAAAGGAATAGGCTGTTTAGCTTTTTAAAGCACAGTGATTATTATATACATACCACCTTCTTTAACATTAAAACAACTGTGCATTATGCCCACACAGTATATTTGTGTCATAAGAATCTCAGAATAAACAGTTATTATTTCCCGAAACTATTAACCAGTTCGTTATTGTAACGTATATGTAACATCTCCTGTAAGACAGAACTGGATTTGTAGGTAATATTTTGAAGAAATTCATGCTTCACAGGGATATGACATGAAGGAATACAGGACAGGATCAGTTTCTATTACAATGAATGACAGTTCATTCACTATAAAGTATGAAAAAGTGTGAAGCCAGCAGAAGTGAAGTTGCTCTAACCTTCTGCTGATGTGTGTCAGCATTATTGCAGTCAGTTTTCTTTTGTCTTCATACTGTATTTATATGACATATTCCACATCCTACAGTCATTTTGACTAACTTTGGATCCATGGAATGCAATGTAATGTGAGATTTTGAAGTCATATTCTAAATGTTATTTAACATAAGTCTCATAACCGAGCAGATTAGTGTAGCGATAATGGTGTTTAGTTCAAATACCTGCTGGGACAGCATCTATGCTGACTTTGGTATTTTGTTGTCTCCCACAGTCATTCCAGCCAAACACCAGGACACCATGACCACTTCCTTTCAAATTATTTATTCACCATCATCCACCATTCACTGCCATTTATTCCATGTGCTGTTTGTTGTAAAATAGTGCACAAGAAAGTCTTGTACACATGGATCACAAATGTAACATAAAACCAAAACTTTAGTTTCTAGGCTTGTCTCTCTCACAGCTTATGCCAGTCTTGAGCAGAATTTGATTGAAAGAGAAATGTCCAGATGTAATTTTACATTAAGCCATATTGGCTGCGCATTGTACTCTAGGAATAGCACACGTCTGAAGTCCAGCTGAGCATTGAATTTTATCGATGCTAACACCATTATCTCAAAGTTAACATCTGGCTACCAGCCACATGGTACTTTGGGATTCTAAAATCCCCCTACTTCAGGATAAAGGTTTGGCTACTAGAACCAGCCAGGGGGGCAAAATGAGTTGTGGAACCGATTTGAAAACTGTTTAATTATGTTCCTTAGGAATACAGTTGTGGGAGTAAACCCCATGCAGCAACACACATGTTGTTATTTATGAATTTATTTGTATGTTCTTTTGTAAAAAAAAAAAAAAGTCCTATTATGTTCAGTCTGTCATATTGTGAAATAAATAGTCCAGTGTCAAATTAATTCACCTGTTCATGAAATCTGCTACTGACTTTGGTTTGTATTTAAGAATTACATACATTACAGCAGCATACTGAAATACACTCCTACACTAATTATCATACATAACGATGTTACACACCCACAACTTAATTCAGGGGGGGGGGGTATGGCATTGTAAGTCCATTCAGCAAAAGAAGCATGAGGGTAATTAATATGCATAATTGGGTTGTGTACACTAATCTACATCTCAGTTTATGTTACACTACAGTTTAACAAAGCTTAATAATGTATGGCACTTGACATATCTGCCCCCTCGTATCACACACAGAAAGCTTCTTTCACCCACTGAACTCTGTCAACATTGCACCAATATGATTGGACCATTGATTTGAGTATTTGACTTGGTTAGATGCAATGTTAGGCACAGACCCCTGAACACAGTTGCAGAAATTTGCAAATTATTGTAGTGCACAAGAAAATGAGGCTGCAATCCAATAATTTGCAGTCAGAATTGCAAGCTAATGCTACACTCGAACAAGTCTAAATATGCTATTTACACAGAGCCAATTGAACAAGAATAACAATAAATAAGTACATTTAATTAATATATTATTTTACTGTTTGACGACAATCTCTGAATGTAGCCAGGTGGAGCTGACATAAACACGTGCATGATCCTCAGGAGTCATGGAAACAAGGAAAGGCCTCATGTATGTGCCAGGTACAGCAGCCCCTTAGAACTAGGCATTCTTTATACAATTAGTCAGAGAGCTTGGTCTTGTTGAGGGGAAGGTCTGGGGAGAGGTGATGAGAATAGTACCGCATGTCACACCCTGCCTCATAACTTGGACTGATGTCACGGTGGACTCGATTGTGATGCCGGATGAGGTAGCTGTCCCTGACGAATGTCCTCCCACAGACATGACACTCAAAACTGGCCCCTGATGCATGTGTCCGGATGTGGATGGCAAACTGACTCTTGGATGTGAATGTAAGACTGCAGCGGTCACACGTTAGGGGCTTTTCTGCCACATGACTCCAACGGTGTGCTGTCACATAGCTCTTGACGGCAAAACGCTTGTGACAGATGTCACAGGAGTAGGGGCGTTCCCCTGTGTGTACACGCTTGTGTGTGTTGAGACTGCTCTTCTGTGTAAAACGTTTCAAACACAAATCACACTGAAACGGTCGTTCACCTGTATGCGTTCGCATGTGCACCTCGAGGTAGGGTTTGCGGCAGAAGCTTGCCTCGCACGCTGTGCACTGAAATGGCTTGCTGCCTGAATGCAGTTTCATGTGAACATAATATGAGGATGCAGATGACAGTATCTTCCCACACACTTTGCACGCCTGGGGTTTCGAGCGGGGAACGGTTTCGGGCTTCTGAACGTGTGGCTGTTGAAGGGGTTCCTTGTCTGGAGTGATGCTGCTATTGCCTCCATCTTCCCTCGATTGGCAACTGTAAAATCCCATGGGTTCTATTTTTATCGGGTGACCATACATCTCCATTGTTTTTGTTTTGTCATAAGGTAAATATAAAATCAAATTAAACTACTGTGACTGTCACCAACTATGAACAGGTCATGTGTGCGAAAAGTCAAAAGTCACCTGAAAAGAAGAGTAAGCTGTAAGGTTTGTATCTACTTTTATTGTTATTTTGTGACTTTTTAAAATAGAAATGAAATGCTCTTCCCTCTTCTTATTGATGTAACAAAAAGCTGTAAAATTTTGGTTAGGGACGTTTACATAAACAGCACCTGACCATATTCTACAAACAGAATTAGAAGTTCTGCTGATATAAACTGCTGCCCGATATTGCATGCGTTAAAAATGAATTTAGGTGACTATTACCTCTGTGAGACATGATTTTCTGGTGTACTCTCTACCTGCATCTGAGTAATCTGACTTATTGACTGCGCTAATCTCATATATGAACGACAATTCTCTTTATCCGTCCGCAAGGAAACTAAGATGGCTGCTCTCTAGCGAGAATTGGCTATATGAGAAACGAAGTTCGGATACGTAGCTATTTTCTTACAGTCTTGTGCAAAATTAAGAAAAAGTCTTCGGTAACGAGTTCGGCTTGTGTGAGAACTGAAATATTCTATGCACGTATAAAATCTTGCCTGACAATCGTATAGAAGTATTCTGTTTCCAGACGGAAAACTATTGCGCACGAATACAGTGCACTACTTCGAATTCTAATAAGGGCATTTATAAAAGGTCCAATATTCATTCTGCACTCAAAACAACAGCTAAGTAAGCGAATTTTATTTCATGCGGTCTGAAATCTGTAATGTTTCGTAAATAATACGATGAAGTCCGGTCTGTGTCATGTCCAACTGAATGGACTATGGAATTACCGCCGAGGCGCGTCATCTATTGAGAAGTCTCGATTGTAAGTCGAGGTCGTCGAGGTTATGTCAATGAAGATCATGAAGATGTTTATACGATAGATATGGTTTAATCAGTTGTACCGGTTCATACAGTTCATACACGCGTTGCGCTAGTGTCGGGTCGAAGTTGGCGTGTGTGTGGACCGGTGTGGACGATAAAATTTTAGAAGAAATAAGGTGTGTAGGTTTGAAGTAGGGAAGGTAGTGCTGTGTTATGAATATGGAAGGAAGGTGTGATAGATAGTTCTGCAGGTAAGGAAGCGCAAATTCTACACTAGCGTATAAAGTGAACCTGGCTTAAATATAGCAAAGTTTTAGTAATAATAACCTGCAAAATTTTGGTTCGCACCAAAATCACACGTGTTGTAAATATTAAACGAAACATAGCTTGTTTTGTATTAGTCTTTTAGCCAAATTTCAGTAGTAGCGTGCCTAAAAATGATTAATGTGCGCAAATCTGCATGACATACTGTTGTTACTACTAGGAAAGGAANTTCACGGCCTATTACGGGGATAGAAAACAAGTTTAGGTTCGAAGAAAGCAGTCTTCTGGGATTTGGCACTGTATATGTGGTGTTAACCGACGTTTCGGAGGAACGTATCGCCCCCATCTTCAGGGTAGAAGAAAAAGTATAAGAATTCTGCAAGCGACAACGCCGTGAGAAACGGTAAAGCAGTCTGCTTTACCGTTTCTTATACTTTCTTATACTTTTTCTTCTACCCTGAAGATGGGGGCGATACGTTCCTCCGAAACGTCGGTTAACACCACATACACGGTGCCAAATCCCAGAAGACTGCTTTCTTCGAACCTAAACTTGTTTTCTATCCCCGTAATAGGCCGTGAAGGCCCATAGGGTTGTGAGGCGTTGAGGGTCCCACATTATGTAGATGGTCGGCTCAAAGATGGCGGTAAGGTTGTCAGCCTTACGCACCAGCCGCGCTTTACTCCCCTGGAAAATTATTTAATGCCTGGTACTCATTTCTGTTAGAGGCTGAGTCGACCCCAGGGCCATAGTGCGGCTGGAAGTATTAGGTCAACTGAAAAAAATTCAATGACCTCATCGGGCCTTGAACCCCTGAACTTCCAGCTTGTAGCATAGTGCCTCAACCAACTACATCCCCCTTGCCTCCTGATAAGGATTAATATTCGTTGGTGTGATGTGAATTGACACTAGGTAGGATATTTTGCCCAACATTCATTGCCCTGTGTTTACTTATGATATTTTTATCTGCCTTAAAGTATGAGCTTTTGCTTTATCTAATTACTGAGTAGTGTACCATTGTATGACCAGTATAAGTGGTTCACCGAATTTTAAGTAAAACCAGTAGAAATATTGGAAAACTGCTAATATTGGCGGCCAGTCCAGTGACTGTAAGCCAACCAGACTGACTTACTAATGGAGTAACTGCAAGAGAGGCAAGCAGATGTAATGAGGCAGGTGAAAGTGGGCTGTGATATGATGCAATAGCTGAAACCTAGCGAAATGTTACATCGAAGCTCATATGATGTTTAGGGTAAATACTCATTTGCCTAAAACATTGTTAATGATGGTCTGTCCTGTGAACTTCAGTTGCCAGAACTGTGCATTTACAGAATTGCTCTGAAAATCACAAGGCACATAAAAACATGGCAAGTCAAAATTTTTTTCTTTGTACCTCAGTACTACCTGCATCTTCTCTTAATATTATATATTAATTTATATAATTATATATATAATATATGCAGCATCCTGCTGCACATCTCTTAGTACCAAATTTACAGGTTCCACCATCTCGCGTGCAACATGTCTGTCCATAAAACATCTTAACTTCTTAACAANTTTACGCAGAAACTGCCTTCTAAAAGAAGCTATCGAAGGAAAGATAGATGGGCGGATAGAAGTGACAAGAAGACGAGGAAGAAGACGTAAGAAGATGCTGGATGACCTTGGGGACAGAAGAGGATACTGTCATTTGAAGGAGAAAGCTCTAGATCGCATTAAGTGGAGGAATTGTTTTGAAAGAGACTGTGGACCTGTCATCTTGACAGATTACTGATGATGATGATGATGATGATGATGTATAAATATATGTTACAGTCTGATGAATGTACATGATCTGTTGAGATTGCTGACACAAAATAATGGTCTTCAGAACATTTTTTATAGTTTCAGTAATGAAGATGGTAACAGAAATCATGAAGGCATGTGTATATGTGTTGCTGTTTAATAGTAACCCATTTTCAATGAGGTGAGATGTGTTACCTTGAGGATTTCTTACTCTGATACAATATTCATTTGTACCAGTTTGTTAGTTCTTTAGATTTCTTGTCTGAACTGGTCGATCACCTCAAGGTTCATCTTTGTGGAAGCAAACTAGTAGGACCACGACAGAACTCATCCAATCCGACAGCGCGTGAGACATATTGGGAATGTTACGTTAGGTCAGATTGCGTAATAAGCAAAACAAATTTCTGCTTAATAAACTGAATCTTGTGGTACAGGAATTTTCTGTATTTTTCAAATTTGGGATGTATGTAGTTTGAACTCCTGTATTCAAGCATTTTGCATTAAAACTTTTCCATAGTTTTCTTCAGCCATGCAATGCACAAGCACATGAATGAATGCTGGGATAGCAATAAGAATAGTTGTGTATACTTTTTTTTTCTGGCAGTTCTGGAATTGTGTTATGGAAAGAACTGCTGTTAATGTGATGAGAGGTGTTAATATCAGACCAAGGAAGAAATACCTGGGAATATCCCACTTGCTGTTAGTATATCCCAGCCAGGAAGGATTGCTTATTAAGGTGGATGTCATGCCATGTGCCAATAATGGGCATATTTTGTGCTCTTCTTGAATTTATACAACTACATGTAACATGTTCAAGAAAGTTTTCACTTCTGTTCAATGTAATAGAGGTCATGAAAAGTTCAGATCTTATGAATTGCTTGTAGCAGTAGAGTGTGCCATGCAGTTTGCAGTTTTATATCTTTATGTTACTATTCTCTTTACTAGTGTTCCTGGACAGACATGAGTGAAGATGTTGCTGTTCTAAGAGATGGGATGTTGACACACTGAGCCAGGGGCATCCAGGCAGTCCACCCACACCAGCTGCACTACAGACTGAGGAGGGAGTGTGTCTCGCCATTCATGAACCATGAGGAATTCAAGTAACAGCCGTGAGTGCTGTACAGTGTTGATTGTTGGCTTCATGTTGAGGTTTTGTAAACTGAAGTTCTGAGAAAAATTCTGATAGCTGTTACAATCAGCAATATACCAAAGTATTTATACAATACCTCGAACATAAGATTATTATAGATATTCTGATAAAATACCATATAATAGATTATTTTAGATATGTAGATGATATTTTGATCATATGTAATTCCCATACAACCAATATCGAAAATATGTTATATGAATTCAACAATATCCATTCCAACATAAAATTCACAATTGAAAAAGAAACAAATAGTATGATCAATTTCCTAGATATATCTATAGAAAAAGTTCATAATATATCTACAACTATCTACAGAAAACCTACAACTACCGTCTTAATCATTCATAATGATTCATGTCACCCTTTTGAACATTAAAAAACAGCTATAAATTTTCTCATAAACCGATTAAATCATTATCCTCTTACACAAAATAATAAAAATATAGAAGAAAATATTATTAGAACTATCTTAAATAATAATAACTATCCACAAAATACTATACAGTTAACATAAAAACCCTCCACTAAAAATAGTATGCCAAAAAATAAATGGGCCACCTTCACCTATTTTGGCCACAAAATTAGTCCAATCACAAAACTTTTCAAGAACACTGAAGTTGGTATCTCATATAAGACAAAAAACAATATAAGACATCTATTGAAAATTAAAGATGACAAAAATGATCTGTATAATCTCAGTGGGGTTTACCAACTACAATGTTCTAACTGTCCATTGAAATATGTAGGACAAACCGGACGTACATTTAATATCAGATTCAAAGAACACATACATGATATAAAAAATAATGGACAAAATTCTAAATTTGCACAACATATTTTAGATACTATGCATGATTATAATACGATAGAACATTGGAAGTTTTATATATCGGCAAGAAAGGCCGAACTTTAGATACATACAAAAGATTTCATATGTATGAAATCACTAAACAAAATTTACAACTGAATGATAATTTTACCAAAATGTTCAACCCCATATACGATGTTATAATCAATACTACCAAAACATAACATCCAGTTACTCTCCCCCCTCTCTCTTTACTTTCACTTCCCATATACCTTATCCCCCCCCCTCTCCTTCCTTTGAGTCAACTTTAATTTTACATCAACAAATCAGTCGTTGTTTACTCCTCATACAGTACAGACATTTTATTTCATATGATGAGGCACCTCTACTCTGTAAGTACATATATTATACATACCACAGCTTCAATTTAAATATTCAAATAACATATTTAATACTATTCCTTTTTTTTATATATTTTCAGATTAATTAACTTGCAACGTCATGGTCCTCCAATACCATCTTATATACTTATATTTTTTTTTTGTCCAGGGAACTTATAAAGTAAACATACGACTGATTAGATGTTATAAAACATCAATGTTAATCTTATTTTATATTATAACCTTCAGTTTTATATATAAATGACCATTGTATTTTTACACAAAAGAATTAACTATTTTTGTCATTGTATCTACTTTTATCACAGTTCAGTAGTATATGTTTGTTGATTTGTATTCACCTGATGATGGCCGTTAATGGCCGAAACATGTAGTGAGGCATAGCTGGGTATTGACCTTAATACTCCTTAGTTGTGTTGTGACAGAAAAATAAAGTTATGTATTGTAACACAACAGGATGCATGAAATGAAGAATATTTGCCACCTTTTCTTTACCTCAGCACTAGTCAGAGGTGAGTTGTCGGTTATCAGAATTTTTAATATGACAGAGGGTGAGGTGGGCTTCATTTTTACATTTACATAGAGGAGAGTTAAAGAGTTTTTAAACCTGGTCCATTTCTGTTGAAATAATAGAAAAATGTGTTGAGTCAGATAGTTTGGCCCATTTTTCCCATGCTAGGGAGCAGTATGAGCATAGGGCACGCCAGTGTTTCCCAGTTTGAGTTGACCATGGAACCTGTTTGCAACCAAATATTTTTATAGAACAGTAATACATAAGGTTACAAGGCCAACATATTATGTAATTTAAATTCTCCTATCTGGCACAGCATATAATGCATTTGTGCATAATTCAAGAAAGTTATGGCGAAGGGTGTCAACTGAATTGCACGCCTTGTAAAGCATTCTGCTGAGGTAAAAACACTTCAGTTGAAAGTGGCATATTTAATTATCTTAATTATGCTGTAATGGAAGTTTCTTACAGAACATCACTTGGGAAACACTGGGTTAGACTGTATAATGAATGTTTGGGAAGTGCATTTTGTTGCAGTGTCATAATATTTTGCTGTGTATGTACATATGTTTCAGGACAACTTTTTGATGCCATCATCAGGACCCACTTATACTGGAGGTGCAAGTTGAGTGTCGAGTTGAAGACGGACTTGTGCCTCCAGTGTAGTGAGGTACTTAAAAGATGGCGGGCAGCAAGGAGTTGTTGCATGATATGTGACGTGGATGTTAAGATTGTGCCCCCCCCCCTTTTTGCAGATGAGAGAGAAGACTCTGGATCATGGATGGCTTCAGGGAGGGGAAAGTCAGTGGGCCTCTTTGGACTTGTGCCCAACTGAGTAGGTGTCTTCCTTTCTCACCTGAAGAAGGAAACAGATCCAGTTTCCGAAACGTCATGTCCTCTATTACCTAGAATTCCAGACGATGGAAAAAGTCAAAAACACCAGTAATTCTGCGTCATCCACCATTGTTAGAACGCTTTAGAATCTACCAGAAGACTTTACTTTTGCTGCCACTGTAACCTCAAGTCTTATGCCATGAACAAAACTGATCTTGTAATTTTGGTACTGTTACTTGTAGACAGACATGAGAAATCCAATATCTGCTTCCCAAGCATTGCCCAGTATTAGCATCAGACTTGGTACACACCTCTGCAGGGTCTGTGCATTGTGATGGTAGATCCTTCCAAGGTGCTCCTTGCTCAGTCAATCTGATGGGCTTCTCGTGGGTTTCATACAGGAGGGTGGATATCCTTGATGCTCTACCCTGTCACCTGGGGAGCAGCAATTTCTTCACAGATGTCTCTCCAGTCCCATGAAGAGAGACCCTTACATTTAGACTCACAGAACTGTAAATTATAATCGTGTCAAAATGCAGAAACGGTTCTTAAAAATTAAAATCTTTCATGCAAGTGTATTACTCTGCAGTTACCGTATTTACGCATGTATAGGCCGCACATTTTTTGCCAAAAATTCAAGAGGAAAACTGGGGTGCGGCTTATATTCGAAATCACACTTCATTTAAAAAAAATTATATTCATAATTAGTAATACAGTAATAGTAATAATTTCTACTCCTGAAATAATATTCCAAGAAAATTATTTTTTCTATAATTTCTGTCTGAAAATTGTGCTGTGGCCTATACACGCACACGGCCTATACATGCGTAAATACAGTATTCAAATTTAACTAACAGATTCCTCAGAATTCTCCTGACACACACCTTCACCATTGGAATCTCTTGTACTGCTTGGAGTAGTTTGATTCATGAATACACTGGAAGGAATGTGGAAGGGACCAGTCATGATTTATTCTGAGGTATTATCCTGACATTCGCCTGGAGGAACTTAGGAAAATGCAAAACACCTCAGTGAGGACCGTCAGTGTTTCGGGCGAGATGGAACCAGGCACCTCCCAAATACAAGTGAGAAACGTTACCGCTAGTGCCAGTTAGCCCCATCATGTAGATCAGCTAGACACTGAACAGTATGTCATACAGGACCAGAATTGCCATGTGATTTAGTCGTACGATCTAGTCTTGAATTCGGTGGGTTCAGATCTTGGACGAGATGGTGACTATCCTGAGATTCCCTCAGTTTTTCCATGCACATGCTGGGATTGTTTGCTTTCACATCCTTCCAAAATCATTATTGGCAAGTCATCTTATCATTCAATGATACATCGTGTATCATAATATCGACAGCATCGTAAAATAAACCACAAAGGAATGAAGCTGATTCTTGACACAGTTTGAACGAAGCCTTCATCTACAGTCTGTGACCCCTCCCCCCATCCCCAATAAATAACTGCCCACCCAATCAGACCTCTCTGGAGGGATGCAGATTATGTTCTTCATGCATGCTCGTAGTAAATACATCAGAAATTATCTTCAAATAGAAAATTCAAAGGCATGAACTCAAGAGTTATCAACTTCCAGTGCCGTTTTCTGCTAAACAATTTATAATGTTAAAGGTACTATCTTGCGGGATATTACGCCGTGTGGTGCCGTGGAAGTCCACCAACGTTTCGGAAGTCGTAGAATAAGCCAAGAAGGAAACCAGCATGAAGTAGGTTGCAGTTGAAACAGAGCTCTGCTTGCTCGTTGCTTGTTTAGCATATCTTTGACCAGTGATTTTCAACCGGTGTGCAGTATGACGCGATTTGTCCACAGGTGTGCCATGGCAGTTTGGGGGAAGGTCAAAAAGAAGCCAGAAGAAATTTGCAAAATAGAATCTTTGAAATCCACGATCAACATCGTTTTCTAAGAATAACACAATTATTAGAAATTTAAAATATGATCTTACTGCTCGGTTCTAATGATAAAATCTGTCCCGAAAATAGTGGTGTGCCTTGGCAGTTTTAGCACCTTGTTCAGCGTGCTCTCAGTTGACAAAAGTTGAAAAACTCTGTCTTCAGGCGAGGGCACACCAAGGAAACCGGCAACTGCAATTTCCGAGAACTGTTATCAGCCTGAGTTGAGCATGTGTTACTGAATGGAGCAGCACAAATTGAGGAAATGGCAATGCAACTCACGGAAAGACTGAGAAACTCGACTTCCAGGCAACAGAGCATGCCAGTCTTTTCATAATTGCGTTGCCGCGTGGTTTCCTAGTGTCAGCTGTTGTATAACGCACATCAGTGATTATTTCTTGAGATGGCACTAAAGGTTGATGAAACTGCTTAATTTGTTTTTGTGCAGTTCATTGAGGAAGAGCCTGGTATGTATGACAAACAACATCCAGACTGTGCCTGGCAGGACAAAATGGATTTGGCATGGGAAAGTATTTCTCATGAGACAAAGGAGTCTGCAGTTTAAGTTCTTTTGAAACAATATAAGCGCCTTCGTTTAAATTGTCACAGAAGAAAAGATGCACCCAATGTTTTCCTAATATTGTACTTAAACATCCTGTTGCATTTATATATCATTTATTTCACATATATTTCCGTTTTAAATACAACTTATAGTCTCACCCTTGTTCCACATTACATGGTTCGGCTGTATACGGCCATCATCAGGTGTCTTCTCTCTCACTAAAATTGTTGCACTGTATGTCAGAATTTCGTATTAAGTGTGAATGCGGTATTTTCTGATTAAAATAAACTTACCTTAATAACAAATTAATTAACATCCCAATATTTTCCTTAAGGTCGTCGTCCTCTCTTTTCACGCCATCTCAACCGGTCTCAACCACCACTACATTATGATAGGATCAGTATTATTATCTTCCATTGTAGAAGTAACTGCACGAAATTAAGAAATCAATCATGCATTACGTGGGGCGAACATACCCAATTAAGATGATGTGAGCAACTAATCAAACATAAGTTTCCTTAGTGTGCGCGTGCTAATCTGGAAACCAGTTGCCTGCTTGAAATCGGCGACATTTCTCGGAAATTGTAGTTGCGTTGCGGTTGCCAGTTTCCCAGGTGTGCCCTCAGCCATAGACGCACAAGGAGCAGGTAACACGATCTTCTGCAGCGTCTGTAAACTTCTAACAAAATGCATGGCGTCATATCACCTTATTCGGAGCCTAAAATACAACAGTTTGATGTGTTTACTGTAAACAAAGCACAAAACACATGAACAAGCACAACATGTAAGGACGAACTTAATACTATAATACATACGAAACTCCAACAGCAATCAGCAAGTGCCGAAAATACTCCTCTTGCCCAATAGCTTACGAGTCTGGTTGTACGCTGTACAAATTCCTTGCCCGTAAGATGACTTCAAAGTAGGAACCAAACACGGCGTTCAATACCAGACGGCGACTGGTGACAACAAAACAAAACTAAACCAACTTTTGTGAGAAATTAAAGTAGTTGAGAAAATAACTTCATGTGAAATGCCGTGACCTGGGGCCAAATTCCAGAATCTTCACAGATTTATAGTTTTGTTTTTACCAAATAATGAGGAAGATTTTGATAGGAGTCAGACAGCTGGATCTCGAGGTAATCACCAATCGCCAGTGTGATCGCCGACAACACGTCGAGATGCTAGCGACACGAAGCGCGACTCCGCAGCAGTTGATCATGAGCTGAGGTGGGGGGAGTGTTTCTCGCGTAGATAAGAACTGCTTGATCCCTTGTTCAGTTGGCCACCAGTTGCGAGTTGGGTGGGATGGTCAGTACAGGCCGTGTGGGCGGCAAGCACGCGATGAAGCCAACTGACACATTATGCTTGTAAGAAGATATTGTCCATTATATGAATGTGAGACAAATGTGCGTGTATTCTGTGTGAAGGAAAGGGAACCCGGGTTTGGTTTAAGAAGGACGTTAATCTGGTGTGGGCTGGTTGAACGAGAAGCGTAGACTGCGAAGTGAAAGATGATGTCACCGGCCTTGGAACTGGTACTTACATTCTTTCATTCTGCTCCAAGAAAGCTGTAACTGACCAAACTAAAGTACTGTTTTTTGCGAGTGAACACATGCAGTGTGCTGTATGCATCAACGCCTTCTGACTACTTGTGACTGTCGTGTGATCATCATCTTAAAGGTAAGTGAATCTTATGGCTGACTAAGAGGACGGTGAAGGAAGTCATGTCCTAGCAAGCACACTGTAATTACAATTTTTGGCCCAATTCGTTATACGTAGCAAAGGAAGACAAAATTACCCCGAAGGCTATAATTTGGTTCCTAAAATCGTTCCATTTTGACGATATGGCACTCTTATCGTCGACTCCCATTCGAAACAAGTCGCAACTGAAAAAGTCTCAAAATGACGCGTGAATATGGGCTTTATAGTGGCTATTTGCCAAAGAAATCGAATTCTAATTAGAGAAATGTTATATGCAGTTCTCGGGGAAACGTCAGTTGCCTATAAAAACAAAAAGAGACTAGCAAGAAATATGTACAAATCCATATATAGTAAGACAGATTAAGCAGAGGACCAAATTTTGCGTTTCCACGAAAGTTGCCGCCAATTCCTGGCCTAATGTTGAGTTTTGTTTATTTACGTCCAATAGACGATGATTTGGGCTTAGTGGGGGGGCTGTCGAAGGCCCGAGGTAGCGGCGCAGGATGCATGGACGTACTGTCCGGTCGAGTCGTGCCTGTATGCCCCTCGTACCGCATTTAACTCCAATTACTATGCCTTTACTTACTGCCTATTTGGCCGTCTTACCGGACCTCACACCCGAACACGGATTGGGTATGAGGCACGCCGAGTGGTGAGTTTGGGTACTATCGTCTGTGACACCGTACACTCCAGTAGAAATTTGCAGAACGTTCGAAGGAACTTAGTATAGGAGAGTGACAAGTAGTTATACGGCGCTCGAATTCAATAGGAGATCCTGCCAGGGTTTCAAGTCGCCGACACACGTTTCCGTTGCAGGAGTGGCGTTTGGTATGGAGACTATACAGAGTGACCCAGGAGGAATGGTCAATATTCTGGGAGGTCATAGTAGCGGTTATTCTAAGAAAGAAATTGTATATGTACATGTGTCCTATTCCGAACGGTTTCCGAGATATAGTAGCTATTTCACTGTACAGTACACTGTACACTGTACTTATACAGAGAGCAACACGCCATGTCCTCACACGAGTTGCAACGTGCATTGATGTTGATGGTGGAATTTTCGAATATGTATTATGCTAGGTAAACTGTACCAACTTTGTCACTTGAACAGTAAACACCGGTCAGGATAGCGCAGTCGGTATAACGACTAGCTACGTGCTGGACGACCAAGGAGTCGGAGTTCGAGTCCCTGTAGGGTCAAGAATTTTCTCCACGTCGTCCACACCGGCTCTGGGGTCCACCCAACCTCCTACCCAATGGGTAGCGAGGGCTGTTTCCCCGAGGGTAAAGCGGCTTGGGCGTGAAGCTAACCACTCACCTCCAGATAGTGCCTAGGTCAAGAAAATATGGATCTGTACATCCACTTACCACATACGCTTTCATGGAGTTGTGCTTAACTAGTGAAGCACAGGGCCAACTTGCCTCAGTTGTCTAGTGGTCAGAGTTCCTGGCTACAGATCCAGAGGTCCGGGTTCGATTCCCGGCGCTAGCAGATTTTCCTAGAAGTAGTGGGGCTTGGAACGGGGTCCACTCAGCCTCGTGAGGATAATTGAGGGGCTATTTCAAGGAAATAGCGGATCCGGTCTAGAAAACTGAGATTAACGGCCGTGGGGATCCGTTGCGCTGACCACATGACATTCTCTAGCCGCAAAAGTTTGCACTAACTTCGCCGACAAGCCGCGGTCGCTCGGTCGGTACAATTCGCTTGAGGACTACAGGCCACAGAGTTTGTTTACAGGGCCAACTTTACTTTTACTTTATTAGAAACGGTATGTAATATATTTTTCTTATCAACAACTTTGGAAGTGTACAGTGAAATAGTTCTATCACGGAAACCGTTCGGAATAGAACACATGTGCATATACACTTTTTGGTTGTAGTGACCGATACTGTGACCTCCAAGAATATTGACCTTTCCTCCTTGGACACCCGTATAGCATGGAGTGTTAGAATGAGAGATAAATTTCAAGGATTTGTAAGGAAACGAAGTACTATCTTGGCATTTTCGTGAAAATACTCCGGAATTCGAGCCGAGTACCTCCAGAAAACGAGCCAAGAGCTTTATCGGTACACCAGCTAGCTCGGTTCTAAAAGTGATAACCGTTACGTCACACATTTGACCGTTACAAGATAACGGATGGAGCACAACGGGGAGTGAATGTATGGTGATTGCCGAAACAAGACTTTGAATTGTTAAAAGAGCTGAGTAATTGTTACCGTGGTGTAATGCCATTGTTGTGACTTGAACTTCGTGTGAGAATGGGGTGACTGTCGGCCAGTACAGAGCCGGCGTGAGGCAGGAGATCACAGCTCCAGTAGGCGAATAACCCAGAGTGCGCTGTAATGAGAAACAGTGACCAGGCGCGTGACGGGTGACGAAGCCCCAGAACTTAAAAACCGAGGATATGATAATGTTCCGCCCGGTCAGGACTGCCGCACGCCTCATGTCCTGGTGATAGGTGAATGTGGAGGAATGTTGCCATGATAATGCGCAGGGGAAAATCTGTTTCCGTGCCTCGTGGTCCATCACGAATCAGACATGAAGTTACCCAGGACTGAACTCGAGGCTCTGCGGCGGGAAGCCAGTGCCTGACCACCTGAGCTGTGGCACTGCCCGTTTACTGTAACTGCTTTACGATGTACCGTAGATAGGGGCATAGGGAGGGGGGGGGGGGGTACTTGGAATCTGGAGCACCCAGGCGTAAATCTATCCGTCAATCAATAAATCAATTGTGGCTCTACATCCCTTGTGGAACTTGGCCGCTTTTTTTCAGTTTCCTAATCCATATACAGTCGGTATGACTCCTTGGACGGGGGATCAGCCCGTCGCAAGGCCGCTACCTACACACGGAACAACACAGAATAAACGCACACAGACATCCATGCCTCGAGTGGGATTCGAACACACGATCCCAGTGTTTTGTGGGCTAAGGCAGTTCATTAGCTTCCAATGGACTCAGCTCGAGGGAGTTGGTTATTGTCCATGGCGGCGCAGAGGCACGGCTTCGAAGCCCGAGGTGTATACAAATAGTATTTATGAATTAAGTTTCTGCTTCACAGAAAACATTCCACTACACAACCAAACCGGTTCATGCAGTTTAGGGAAACACTCTCTATTTTTTGAGAGAATCATACGGTACACACAATAGCTATACTGTGCGGGCAGAATGCAGCGTTTTTTATCGTTAAAGCAGCTGGTTCTTATAGTTACCACTGTGCTGTAAAGGGTTAAATACTAAAGCCATTAGTCAGCCCCTCAGTTATTTATCTAATCTGTGTTTATTTGCAGATAAATTTTGCTGCTCCGTGAGATAACAGGGACAGGTAATATTTCATAAACTTAACATGCGACCGCCTCTGTGGTCTAGTGGTCAGAGTTCGATTCCCGACGCTACCAGATTTTTTCTGATAAGTAGTGGGTATGGAACGGGGTCCACTCAGCTTCATGAGGATAATTGAGGAGCTATTTTTCAAGGAAATAGCGGCTCCCGTCTAGAAACCCGAAATTTATAGCCGTGGCTATTCGTTGCTCTGATCACGCGACACCCTCTATCCGCTAAAGTTGGCACTAACTTGGCCGACAAGCGGCGGTCGCTCGGTCGCTATAGTTCGTTTGCAGACTAAAACCACGATTTTTTTTAAGTGCTGTTAAGCAGATTCTGTGGAAAACATATTTGATGGTACCTCAGTGGAAAATGGCCTTCAGAGAGGTCTCCCATGATGAGCCCTGGGGTCACTGTTTACGGGCGACGCAAACGAACACCATCCTACACGCGGCCAGGAACGTTTATGTTTATGTAATGTTTGTGTTTATGACAACGCAACATCGAAGATATTCTGGACAGAGATGAAAAGGTAAAAGGTAAAGTTGCCCCTTTCCTTAGTTAGGCACTGTACCATGAAGACATGGGGGGAGTGGAGGTATAGCTCCAGCATTCTTGACCTCGGCACTAGACGGATGTGAGTGGTCAGCTTCACGCCCAGGCTGCTTTATACCCGGGCAAAGAGCCCCCGGTACCCATTGGATAGGAGGCTGGGTGGGCCCCAGAGCTGGCCTGGACGCTGCGGAGAATAGAAAAAAAGTTCACTCTACCGGGATTCGAAACCGGGCGTTCCAGCCCGTCGCTGTTCTGGCCCAGTTCTAGACAGCGGTGCTCCCAGAAACCGATGGCTGCTGGTCGTGTTCAAAAGAGCATCGCGTCACGGTATCCCATGTTGCGATTAACTGTTTTAGCAGTATTTGTAATACGCGTAGAGTACACCTTCTGTCGGTGGTTAAGTTCCGTTTGTTCTCGTATCTTTCATAAGGTGACATATGTCTGTCCGTTACATGTAAGGGTAACGGCGCCTCACAGCGTTTGGCGCGCGGTTCACACCAGCAGTCTGCCAACTGGAAGCCTACACTAAGCACATTGCGTCCCCTGTGTTTTGAAGTGTGTGGTTAGAATCAGGTTTTTAATTCTATAGCAGTTGGTACATATAGTTACCAGCGTGAAAGGGTCAGATACTATCCCCACATTCTGCTGCTGGTTCATAATCATGCAGCAACTGCAGAACCCGTTGCATCGGTGTGCCTGCACTGCATGTGAATCCACATCTCTTCCGGCCTCTCCGTGAGGTTTCATATTGTACAGGTAACGCTCGCAAATATATAGGCTAAGTAGCGTTATGATTGCGCAGTCATGTGAGCTCGTTGAGCAGTGGCGTGCAGTCAGCACTTTGACATGCTTGTGGAAACAGTTCTCAAACGTTACAATTTTTGTCATGTTCATGTATAGTATTTTGAGTGCTGGACCCAGGGTTGCGCGTAGTAAAGAAGTTCGGCAAGAAGTAGCTGAGCTTCATTTTGGAAGGGAGGGAGGGTGACGCACTGTAACTAAAACACCCGTCTAACAGATACACACGCTGCAACACTTACCTCCGTTAGCTCAACCAAATCCACTGCGTATTCTGAGAACGTCTGGGTCTAAAACTTTGTCAGTACCTGAACTGATCCTTTTGTATTGATCTTAATTCTTGGGACTTTTGATAATCTCCTGAATATTGTTATATATTTACTTGAGGTCGCCATATGTGAAGCCACAGATATAATCTTCATCTAGTGCACGACTTAAACTTGGCCGCAGCCACAAACATTCCTGACATGTCAGTAGGTCAGGCTGCAGTGTTTTACACAGTTGTGTAGTTGGTTCCCTGTTGCAGATACCAACCAGTACAGTTGTGTACTTAATATCTAAAAGATTGGGACTTTGGTATATTAATACATTTATCCATCGCCCGGTTTTTATTTAAAACACAACGTTTCGAGGACTGGATTCTGTGTCCTTCTTCAGGTGAAACCTACATAGTTGGGCCCAATCGATAGCAAGTCCATATCTCCGGACACCAGGGCCAACACGACATAAGATATATAAACCAAGCACAGCATAAAACATCTGCGAGAGTTAAGATAGTCATTAAAAACATTAAAAAAAACTCCACACACCTGAGGCCTAGCATCTGTGTCAATGCTGTATTTCGCGGCGACCGTTAAACTCAAGAGTACCGACACAAAAGCACAAATTTCACACATAATCCACGCTGGACGGAGTTCTAGTTTTCTGACGGGACATTTCCGACATACTGTTGTATTAAATGTGAGCTGTTTATGACGCTGTCAGTAGAGGGGGAGGCCATTATTCAGGAACGAGGTGTCTAGTTGTACATGCTAGCACGACAGGAATTCCCACCATATGCAAGGTGACCCCAGAGGTCAGGACCCCGGACGGTTTCGGGCATAACGCTACTGTGCCACACCGTAGAGGGCAGGTCAGTCAACCAACCTGCGTCTAATTTATAACGAGGGACGGAACGCGAACGGTTAGGTTAACGGTATTCATGGATGTGACGCCGTATAGTTTTATAGAAAGGTAGGTTGTACCGATCTGTCTTCGCTCGCTCGTAAGCTGGGATCGTGGGTTCGAATCCCACTCAGGGCATGGATGTTTGTGTGCGTTTTTCTGTGTTTGTCTACAGGTAGAGGCCTTGCGACGAGCTGATCACTCGCCCAAGGAGTCCTACCGAATGTGTAAGATCTAGAAAACCCGAAGTGAACGGAGAAGTTCATGGAGGTAGGCCTAGACCCACTGGGGCTGTAGTGCCAAGGAAAAAAAAAAGGTAACGACAACGTGTAGTTGAAACTTTCTGCCTCCGTCATCAGGGTAGGTGATGAAGGCAGTAAGTACGTTCGTAATGTCGGTATCTGTCGACCAAACTCTACGGGATCACATTCAAGGCGGGAATCTTCGTAGTCACCTCAATAAAAAAACCTCAAACCTCAGTAGGCTAGAAATCTGATGTCATGTATAAGTCTCACTGCGTGTGCTGTGAGTGGCACGCAGGCTGTAGCTTCAGAGGGTGAAGGTAACATTGTCCTTCTACTTAACTAATTAAGCACTGCTCCATGAAGGCGTATGGGGGATTGGATATATAGATCCACGTATTCTTGACCTCAGCACTAGTTCGAGGTGAGTGGTCAAGTTCACGACCCGGCCTCTTTACCTCTAGGGAAGGCGCCCCCGCTACGCATCTGGTAGGAGGCAGTGTGGGTCCCAGAACCGGTCTGGACGACGTGGAGAGGAGAAAAATCTTGACCCTACCGGAACTCGAACTCCGGCCTGTCAGTCCGTAGCCAGTCGCTATCCCGGCTCCTTAGCTACGATGAACTGGAAACGATTTGGGACCTAATCGGGTATTATCCCGCATCTGCCTGTAGGGACTAATGAAAACCGCGAAGAACATGTCGGACAGCTGGCGTCCCGGCCGAAATTCGAAGTCGAATACGAACGGAGCTCTGCCAGTGTGTAAATATCGAATCGATGAGGCAGACACTGTGTTTCTGCGGCTTCCTCTGGCTTCCGAGCCACTGGGCTTTATGCACTCACGCCTTGAAGTCGCTCTGAGCCCCAGACAAGTGTCTGTGTCTGTCTGTGTGCAGCCGGATATCCCCTGGCAGCGCGCATGCATATTCATAAAGTTGCCGCCTCTCAGCCTCCTCCCAGGACTCAGAACCCTTCAGACCGGGTGGGTGAGAATATTGACATAAGTGCGCTTGGACACGGCAGTGGGGTAAAGAGGAATTCCTGCCCTCTCTGAGAATCAGAAAACGGCGTACAACTGGCCACGACCGCTTCCTTACTCAATTTTCCTGACCGTACATAATCATCATCCCTTGTTATCCCACGCCAAGTAACATTTGCTGCTGATATAGCGCCATTAAATAACCCAAGAGTGAACCAGCATGTTTCTAAGAATTTAGATTCACTTAGTTTGTTACGGAGCACGCGGTAGCTTAGTTGGTTCAGGCACCATGCTACAAGCCGGAAGGTCGTTGGTTCCATTCCCACTGAGGTCACTGGATTTTTCAATTGACAATCCTTCCAGCCGCAATATGGTCCTGGGGTCGACTCAGCCTTTAACAGAAATGGGTCACAGGAATCTTCATGCGGGTAAAGGGCGGCCGGCAAGTAAAGCTGACAACCACATCGCCATCAGTGAGCCAGCTCTCTGGAAGACATGGCAGCATCGACGTCCCACAACCCTATGGGCCTCCACGGCCTGTTACAGAGACAGCTTTACCTAGTTCGTCAGTTTCGGTCTCAAATTCTGAAAGGATACTTTGAAGACCTAGATGCAGATGGTATAAAAATATTGAAACTTATCGTAAAGACGTGGGGTGAGAAAGAGGAGATTTAATTCATTTGGCTCACGATAGGAGTCACTGGCGGTACTGAACCTGTGGGTTGCAGGCGGGGAAATGTGTAGGTAACTGGCCGACCATTAGCTTCTCAAGAAGGATCCCGAAGCTCACTGGTTAATCGGCTTGTCATCAGTCTTCCTTCACGCTAATTTGTATCACCAGTTGATACAGCGTCATTCGTTAACCTTGTACGAGTAACGTCCCCGTGCAGGGAATCTGCACTGTAGGGTCAGAAACTCCGTTTATTATACATAGCACCATGGCTGGACGACCAAGGTTCGATTCCCGGCAGGCGCATCACGTTTTTCTGTGCTCCGCAGCGTCCAGACCGGCTCTGGGGTCTTCCCAGCCTCCTCTCTAGTGGGTACCGAGGGCTTTCCCAGTGGATAAAGCGGCCGGGTTGTGAAACTGACCACCTCCATGGAGTGTCGAAGCCAAGAATGATGGAGCTATACCTCCACTCCCCCATATGTCTTCATGGTGTGGCGCTTAATTCATTAAGCACAGGGACAACTTTACCTGCAGCATAGTCTAGTGTGTGTGCCCCCGTAGAATGTGTACTGTAAAGTGTACGAGTTTACATGCTCATCGCCGTCACAATCCTACGAACATTTCGTTACCATGGTTACTGTGAGATATGAGAAGGTTACGAACTCATTATCATGGCGTCCCCAGCTCCTCTCATACGGAGGAAGTAACAGGGTCTCCAACCGGTGTACATAGCAATAGAATTAATGATGTGTCGGGGTTGCCTACCCAGGAGGAGCATCTTTTAGGAGAAACAGCGGGGCACACAGACGTCAGTGATCATGTAATATTGATAGCATAACAGTAATGATATACATATAATGTGGTATTATTATTATTATTGGTTCAGACACTATGCTACAAGCCGAAATGTGGCAGGTTCAAGTCCTGATAAGGTCATTTGATTTTTTTAATTAAGTTAATCATTCCAGCCGCAATATAGCCCTGGGGTCGACTCAGCCTCTAATAGAAATGAGTACAAGGAATATTTTTATTATAATCTTGGGAGTAAAGGGCGGCCGGAGCGTAGGGCTGACACCCTCGACGCCATCTACGAGCCGATTGTCTAGAAAATGTGGGAACCTCAACATCTCACAATCCCATGAGCCTCCACGGCCTGTTGNTTATTATTATTATTATTATTATTATTATTATTATTATTATTACCGAGTTGGTTGAAATGCGGTAACGCGCTAGACTCGTTTTTTGCAGGTAGTCTATTCGAATTTCGACCTGAACACAGGATACGATAAGGCTTTGCGTGGGTCTTACCCGTCCACGTAAGAAAAATATTGGGATAGTACTTGAATTTTGCCATGTCTGCTCCCTGCAGATCCCGTCCACGCTGTCTAGTGTCAATACTGACAGCTCATCAGAGAGGGCAGCAAAGAATTGTTATTCCCAAGAAACTGGTCTGTCACGTGACGGGGAGGGGAGACGGTTCCAGGAACACTCGCATTCTCCGGCCGTCTGCGCGACACCATGTGTCGGAAGTTTGTGTCCGTCCGCGGCGAGACCGGCTGTTCATGCCTGTGAAGCATAGTTCTGCTCCCAGTCTGGTTTCTTGCAGAGGCGGTATGTTCCTTCGAAACGTCGGTTCACTTTCACCGGGATACACGGTGCTATATCCCAGATGAGCCAGGACGTGAGAATATGGGCTTGATTCAGTTCTGAACATTAGAATCCCTTGTCTCAAACCGAATTAATTATTTCCCGGAACGAAGTGCCTGAAATGAATTTATACATTTCGACCAAAGCCAGTGAGCATTGCCCAGGTCCTTGATGACCCCTGCACGGAACTGGGCCCAAAATTTAATTTAGCCCACTGCCCCCAACCACTCATTCTTCATGCTTAACAGGGGTGACCAAAATACTTCTGGTAGTGTATGATACGAGACGCTTGGTGTAAAGGGAGCGTGCCCAATGTATGGCAAGAAGGGTGGGGCAGTGGTTGCAGCTGCATTGTGGGAGGAATGGTGACGTAACTATGGACCATACGCGCCACACGAGCCCCTTCCCAGTTGGTGGAGTCGACCCAGTATGCACTGTGTTGAGAGCGACCAGGCCTAGAGACAGGGCCGGTACTTAATGTATGCCGAAGAAAGCACGAGCCCCGACCCCTGCTGTGTGCTCCAAAGGACCGATCCAGAAACCCGAGGTAATTATGTGAAAGTTACACAAGTGTCTCTGGTTTTCATTATTTGCACTGTTCGTAAGTATCACGCGGCCTTCCATGTTGCTAAACTGCATTTTTTTAGCGTGAAAAATAACTGGCCGTTCAAACATCGACTGTCCCCCCGTGGACTAGTGGCACGCAGAGTAATTTAGGTCTCGTCCGTTAAACACAGCAAAATTGCCCACAGAGCACCAATAATAAATAGCCCAAGAGTGAACCAGCATGTTTCTAAGAATTTAGAGTCACTTAGTTTGTTAGGGGGCACGCGGTAGCGTAGTTCGTTGAGACACTATGCTACAAGCCGGAAGGTCGCTGCTTCGATTCCCGATTAAGTCGTTGGATTTTTAAATTGACCTAATCCTTCCAGCAAGCACTGTGACCCTGGGGTCGACTCAGCCTCTAACAGAAATGAGTACCAAGAATATTCTTGGGGGTAAAGGGCGGCCTGCGCGTAAGGCTGACAACCTCACCGCCATCTGTGAGCCGATTGTTTAGAAAATGTGGGAACTTGACATCTCACAACCCTGTGGGCCTCCACGGCCCGTTACAGGGATAGCCCAGGTGTTACCGAACGTGTAAATTTCGCTGTAACGATGTGCACATGCATTCGGGAAGTGCTCGGTTCGAATGCCGTCGGGATACCGCCTATTTGGGGCGTTTTCATGGTATTCCCTCGGCCCTGCCTTAGGGCCGCCATACACACACAGTTTTGGCCTCCAGTTCGGCCTGCACAGTTGAAGACTGAAAGGCATAACTGATGCGTGTGGTGCGGCCGGCCAATCGTTTGGACTGTTGACGTGTGGGAAACCCGTCAGTCCGTCAGTTCTGCCTGCAGGACCGTAGCACGTGACGTGTGTGACTCAACATTATAGGCTGGAAGACCGTGATTGTGGCATGAAGCCTGCCGCTTTATCTGCGCGTGTATGGGGAGGAAAGGGAGGGGGTAAACTGTCACAGTTTTGCCTGTAAGGTCGATCGGAAGGCCAAACTGTGTGTGTGTGGGGGGCCTTCCAGATGCCGGTTTCCATCGCAGCCCTTCCCAGGCCTTCAGTAGCATTCGACGCTGAGGTACTGACAGCGTTGTGAGTAATCCAGGAGAAGCACAAGAAAGTGGCTGTGAGTGGGGTCAAGCACACCAGGGACCAGTTTCTTGCGACGTGAGACTGTACCGTGCTGGAAACGTAAGCATGGAGACAATGGGTGGCGGCCATGTTGTCTCCATAACCCATGGTTACACTGTCTGGCCTCAGAACACACGGAGTGACTTTCTCAGTCTTTCCCTCTACAGTGCAGTTTCTTTTCAACCTTATCCTCCGGCTTTCGTCTACCGAGTGATCTTTTGCCACTTAAGCTAATGAGAGCTAATCTCAACTTGAAGACACCTGAAGACGGAAACAGATCCAGTTTCCGAAACGTCGTGTTTTCTATTACCTAGAATTCCGGACGATGGAAAGAATCCAAAAAGCCAGTAATTCTCAGATTAATCCAATCCACACTGTTTCTTTAAAATCCATTTTAGCTTTACGCTTACATCAACACGTATGCCCTTGTCTTCAAAATGATTTCCTGACGAAATGTTTCTACCCATTTCACATTTCTCCCATGCGTGCTGCATGACCTGCCTGGGCTCCTTTGGTATGATCAGCAGTAACAGATGTGTCTAGCGGCCTCCGTAGTCTAGAGGTAACGTTCCCACCTCATGACTCGTGGTACGCGGGTTCAAACCCGGCGGAGGTCATCGAATTTGTAAGGGCGGAAAAATTCAGGGAACAAGTCCTCCGGGAAGGACTTTAAGCCGTGTGTCCCGTGTCGTAGCTTTACGGCACGTAAAATAACCTCATATCTCCAAAGGAGGTCACTGAGCCAAATTCAAGGACGTTTCCCGCCCAACAGTAGTCTCTAATCCTCTGATAGATGGGGGAAGCATTATAGATACCGCCAAGCTAGTGGAGGCCGAACTCGCTGGCTCGGTCGGGACTGGTGGTACGCACCAATATCGGTAGGGTATAGAGACTGGTGCAATATTATAGAGGGAAGCACAATGGACCAATACTGGTCTAAGTGCATGGGGAAACCCACCCTCTCCAATAACTAACAGATGTGTCTGCAGCTGTGTGTGCTGTACACTGGAGGACCAGGACCTGGTAAAGGTTTTCGAAAATCCGCTTGTTGGCTGCTGCCGCAAGGTGACGAACCAGTGAGGAATTTCGCATGCAAGAACCAAAATGCCTTCTGCCAATTCACGCGATTATGTTCCACCTGAATCCATTTATTTATTTATGGTTCTTTTTAAAGACGCATTCATTGGCTCAGACCGTAGGGCCTGTAGCATATGTGGCCAGACTGTGGCTCGCGAGCTGCATACGGCTCTTCGGAACCGTCGATCACTCCCATTTGATACAAATCTATTAAATCCAGTAATCACTCCCTAACCCGAATTAATTTGGGTGAGAGCTAAGCGATACTCGGGATTAGTGGACCAAAAGGTAGCCATAAAAAACAAAAACTTAGACCACAAATAAGTGGAGAATACAATGATATTAGCAGTGCTGATGAAAATAAACAATAAAGTAACACTGTAGAGCCTGTATTTAAAAATTATGAAAAGACGATATATTTATTCATCGATAGAAGACTCAGAATTTGTACTCGTTTCTGAACGTAATAACGTAGGTTGAAGAAACTATCAAGTTTTGTCTGAACAGACAAGTATGTGCGGACTAAGTTGGGTCACTCCTGGCCTTAGCGTTGGAATATGAGATGATCAGTGAATAATGAATTTGAAAGGATGTAGAAGGAAGCAGTTTGTGCCTAATTTAAGGTACTATCTCAGCAGTTGCCTAGCGAGAGTGCGGAAAACCACGAGAAATGTTAGGATAATCGAACCCGGGACCGCACAAATATGAAGCAGAAATTGCTGATCACTCCATGGCGATATTGTGTCTATGCGTTTTACAGCGTCACATGCCCCTAGACGGAAACCCAGCTAATACGAAATTGCGCCGTTTGGCAGTGCTACGCAGTCAGCCTGCACATTGGTCACACGCTGACACCTGTGCCGTAACACGAGAGCTGAGAATTGCTGACCCCAAGGTAATCNATTTATTAAAAGTAGAAATATGAGCCATGTTCTGTAGTGATATACAAAACAGGATGCCAAACATGAGAATGAAGAAATCCCCTTGACGGTAGCGGATCAGGTTCAGAAAACCTTCCTAACAGGAGATCAAAGGTAGGAACCTTTGATCTCCTGTTAGGAAGGTTTTCTGAACCTGATCCGCTACCGTCAAGGGGATTTCTTCATTCTCATGTTTGGCATCCTGTTTTGTATATCACTACAGAACATGGCTCATATTTCTACTTTTAATAAATAACTGATAGCATGAAATTGTCGATAAATCAGTTTAATTCGTTAAAACATTTCCGCGCTACACAGTTCCCTCCTTTATGACCATCATCAGGCGTTTATAAACAACAAAATGTATCCACGTTCATTGATAACTTGCGTGACGCAGTGGGTCCATTGCTAAATAGTCTTGTCATATAACAGTTTTTACAGAAGATTACGACGTTTAAATATACTAAAATATTTGTCGAACATGACCGCCTCTGTGGTCTAGCGGTCAGAGTTCCTGGCTATAGATCCAGAAGGTCCCGGGTTCGATTTCCGGAACTACCGGATATTCTGAGAAGTACTGGGTCTGGAACGGCGTCCACTCAGCCTCGTGAGGATAAGTGAAGAACTATTTCAAGGAAATAGCGGCTCCGGTCTAGAAAACCGAGATTAACGGCCGTGGGGATCCGTTGCGCTGACCACACAACACTATCCGCAAAAGTAGGCACTAACTTCACTGACAGGCGGCGGTCGCTCGGTCTGTACAGTTCGCTTGCGGACTACAGGTCACGGAGTACTTGTCGAACATTGGTAAAACTTGTCTAGAATTATTACTGGTATTTTTAGTTTTGATAAAAAAAATTGTTTTAAATATGGTGTTTTTATGTGTCTAATAGGGGGGCTGGTAATATGTTTCGCTCCTTGGTACGTACGAGGACATGGGTGTTTCTGAGTGTGTGTTGGTGTCGGTGGTTGCTTATGTGTTTTTGATGGATGAAATGGGGTGTTTAGAATTTTGGTCATTTTAAACAGATACACACAAATGTTATGCGGGTATACGTTGTTGGAGCTGATGGTCACGTGTCATCCTGCGTGGGTGTGGTTTATCCGCGGATTACTCTCTTGAGATGTTCCGCCGCTTTCGTAGAACTTAACTGACGTTTCAGAGGAACCTGCTGCCTCGATCTCGTTACAGCCCCACAGAATGTGTTTCAGGGCACGTCATATGTTGAGCAGGTAACATCACAGAAGAGATCCCTCAGACAAACTCTGGTGTACTACCTCGAATAGACGTCGAGGACCTCCATCCAAATCCTTTCGAGTTCATCGTCCCTCAGTCATCCTGCCATTCGTCGCTGTAGAGGCCAGGCACTTTTTTACTGCTAGTGGGGTGGGACTAAGTCTCTTGTACTGCGGCCACTTCTGGCTTATTGTACCAGCCCCAGATGATAGGTGAGGGTGATTGTGGAGCAATTGGTGGAATGAAGATTGGCAGGGGAAACCGAAGCAAGCGGAGAAAACCTGCCCCAACGCCACTTTGGCCACCACAAATCCCAGTTGAGCAGACCCGGGATCGCGGTGGGAAGCCAGCGACTAACCGCTTGAACTGTGGCGCGGCCGAGGCCATGCACTTACAGCGTCTTAAACTAAACTGCGGATAAGGACGCAGGATTTGAGGTTCCCTCATGATGGTTACGAACAATACTATCTTCTGGGATTTAGCGCCTTGTAGTCCTTTGAGTCAACCGAAGTTTCGGAGGAACATCTCCATCAATCTGCATGCCACCTGCTTTCATGCTTGTATCTTGCTTATTTTTCTATCCTGAAGATGAAGACGATATGTTCCTCCGAAGCATCGGTTCACTTTCAGCAGACTACACAGCGTTATATCCCAGAAGACGACTCCATAAATAAACAAACACGATAGGTTTTGCTTTAATGACGTTATATCCTGCAAAATCGTGATTTTAAACCTTACAGTCGCTCGTCTAATCAAGAAGTTCCGCCGTTTACCGAATCCGAATGTTCATCACCATACTCACAAGAGCCCGCTGCTGGACGCTATCCCAGTCCAGTCCGCACACTCCAACATCCTGTTTCCGTAAGGTCCAGCCAAAGTTGAGAGTCTCTTCCCGTCATGTTTTGTCGCTGTTGTTCCATATTCTGTTGCCTATGTCCCCTGCTTGGTATGCACCCATCTCACCCTGCCCCAGCGCATGCCCATAATAAAGTTTGATGAAGACAGCAAATTATGCAGGCTACTTCGGCGTTTCCCTCTCTCCGCCATGTTCTGTGACACGCCGTGATATTTCCGTGCCCTGACATACCAAGTTCCACATCCACACAAAACAACAAGTTTATTATTATTATTATTGTTATTAATTGGTGCAGCGTTATTACCTCATTTCCAACTTTCTTCGGTGAAAATGCGGTGTTAAAGGCGAACTTTACACGAGGTGAAAGCATGAACAGGTTCATGTGATTGTTCGCATTTCAACCATACGGAACTAATGCGAGCCGGGATAGCTCAGTCGATATAGTGACTACGTTACGGACTGGACGACAAGCAGCCGGAAGAGCTCTGAGGCCCACCGAGCCCTCCGTCCACTAGGTACTGGGGCCCCATTTGGTACTGACTTTGAGAATGCATGACGATGCTTAATTAAGCAGAGGGACAACTTAGGTTTGCGGTATAAATAACTGCTTGAAGCCCAAATGACGATAGAAACGAAGCATTTGTATACCACAGACATATGTACTGTACCAGTGGATCTCGGACTTTCTGATACCGCGACAAGCTTCGATACCATGACCCCTCCCCCAAACCTCTGCAGGTCAGTGAATGGTACAGTTCTCCTCACTATTGCAGGTCCGTGTCAGGCTGTACGGTGACAGCAGGAACCTAAATAACTTTGCAGCCTGTTTAGACCTACAGTCAGCTGTAAAATGTTCTGCAGTCTGGCAAAAATCGGGAAACGTTTCGCCGGCGGCAGCTGCATTCCTTGAAATCCAACTTAGCTGCAGGTGTAAGGGCGCGCCATAGCTCAGGCGGTTAGTCGCTGGCTTCCCACCGCGGCGGCCCGGGTTCGATCCCGGGTCTGGTCATGTGGGATTTGTGGTGGACAAAGTGGTGCTGGAGCAGGTTTTCTCCGAGTGCTTCGGTTTCCCCCGCCAATCTTCATTCCACCAATTGCTCCACAATCACCCTCACCTATCATCTGGGGCTGGTACAATAGGCCAGAAGTGGCCGCAGTACAAGGGACTTAGTCCCACTCCACTAGCAGTAAAAAAGAAAAGCTGCAGGTGGATATGATGTTCTCACAGCGGTGGTTGCGAACAGTAGTGCCTCGCCTTGTAGCCCGCTGAAAGTCAACCGACATACCGTCTGCTTCGCTCTGCTTGCCACCTACTTTCACAGTGGTATCTTGCTCGGCTTATAAGGTGGCAGCGGCAAGTTCCTCCGAAACGTCGGCTGACTTTCAGTAGGCTACGTGACGTTATATCATAAATAATTCTTGAAAGTTCAGTGAACCCAGGGAGAGTTCCAACCAATAATTTGAAAAGCTGTACAGTGTTGATGTCTAGGCCTCCACCGTAGTGTAAAGTGGATAAATCCGTTCTGCCACTGAGTCTATTCAGATTATGGAATTTGACGTCAACTTCGGCTGCGCTTCTCTGTAGGTTCAGTGAGGCGCACAGCTGCCCCACACCGGCTGCTGTCGTGCCCTCGTATGTTCCGAGCCTATCTCGAGATATCTGCGATGTTTGTACCCAAAGAACAGATCACCGTAATATTTTGGGAAGAGTAAAAGTGATGAAGCCCCCATTGTGTAGGTTCCTCCATCCTTCTGCCGCCTCCTCTGTTCAAGTTGAAAATATTTCCCTGAGCACCCCGATCTCAGACACCTTTAATCCTTGAACAGTTCTGTTTTCTTGGATATTCATTCATCAGTAATCTATCAAACGACAGGTCCACGGTCTCTTCCAAAACAGTTCCGCCACTTAATGCGATCTAGAGCTTTCTCCTTCAAATAAGAATATCCTCTTCTGTCCCCAAGGTCATCCAGCATCTTCTTACGTCTTCTTCCTTGTCTTCTGGTCACTTCTATCCGTCCCTCTATCTTTCCTTCAATAACTTCTTTTAGAAGGCAGTTACTGCGTAAGTATGACCAATCCAATTAGCCTTCCGTTTTCTTATTTCGTGTAGGATATTCCTCTGCTCACTGACTCTAAATAACACTTCTTCGTTTCTCACATAATCGGTCGAACTGATCTTCTCCGTCGTTCTCCAACACCACATTTGGTGTATCTGTTTTTGGAAAGAGACTATCCAGGAAAAGTGATAATGTGGTAGTTTTTCCATTTGCTTTCCACATCGCAGTACAACAGCCGTTCAAACCACTCTGGTCACGCCTGTTGCTATACGAACTTGAACCATCTCGAGCATCATTTGCTCTGTGCTTCAAGTCGCTGCTGATGACGCTGTCCCTGTAACAGGCCGTTGAGGTCCATAGGCTTTTGAGACGTCGAGGCTCCCACATTTTCTGGACAGTCGGCTTACAGATGGCGGTGAGGTCAGCCTTACGGGCCGGCCGACATTTACACCCAGGCAGATTCCTAGTATTCATTTCTGTTAGAGGCTGAGTCGATCCCAGGGCACGGGATATCCTGACTTCGGGATGTCACAGCCTCTCCATGCAAATACCTGCATGGGTGCCTCTGTTACACAACAGTCAGTTCATCGCTTGTCCGACACTCGGTAATGAAGGCGCCGCTGGAAGTTACCCGCGCAGAAGAAGCAAAATTTATAATTTTTTTATCGTGTAGACTTCCCGTTTTTTGAATGCAGAGAAAGGGACAAAATATTCTGAACTTAATGAGTGTTCCATGAACACACGCACGCTCGCACACACCAAAAGAAGTTTTAATCCTCTGTCTTTTCAAAACCCGAACAATGGACGAATTACGAGTCCTCACGTGAGCTGGTATCCTGGCAACCAGGTCGCCTTGTGTTACACGCCGATTTACCGTTGCTGTGGACCCAGTCACCTCCATAACGCTAGCAGCTGATGCATGAAAGTGGCTACCACACGGATGGTTGTGTGTTCGGACCTCATGTCTCTTCGTACGAAACCGACCGGAACGTGTTAGCAGGTCACCAACAGCGCGGAGATAAAGTTACGTGTCAGGTTTCGTTTAGCCTGTATCAGGTGCAGTTTATGTTCGTCCGATACAAACCAAAATGAATGTAAGGAATATTAATACCTTCTCGGATGTTCGCACAAGTTCGCCGACGTTTCGGGAGAATGTACCGTCACACCATATTCATGGAGATCGAACGTCGATAAGCCTATACACGAAACAACAAGACTTCACACTGAACACGATAGCAATACTCTTCACCACCACTGCGACAGTTTCAAATCCAACAAAATTAATTCGCCCGGGAACTTTCTGTACCTGTCCCCCACATATCAAATTTAATCCAAATCCGTTCTGCACTTCCGTAGCTTTGATCGCCTCTGTGCTCTAGTTCCTGGCTACAGATCCAGAGGTCCGGGTTCGATTCCCGGCGCTACCAGATTTTTCCTGAGAAGTAGTGGCTCTGGAACGGGGTCCACTCAGCCTCGTGAGGATAATTGAGGAGCTGTTCCAAGGAAATAGCAACTCCGCTCTAGAAAACCGAAAATTAACGGCGGTGGAGATTCGTTGCGCTGACCACGCGACACCTCTATCCGCAAAAGTTGGCACTAACTTCGCCGACATGCGGCGGTCGCTTGGTCGGTATAGTTCGCTTGCGGACTACAGGCCACGGAGTTTCATAGCTTTAAGGTGCGGACCGACGTGACAAAGGACATCGCACATGTCTGTTGATAACATTTAGGCGGGTGCCTTCTTAAGGAGCGAGAGACCAAGACGAACTAATGATCACTCAGGTAATCAAAAAATTGCCGGCATCATATGGCCCCGAAGGTTCATTATCATATTAAAACGGCAGCCCTACCGGAATAGTTCATTACCGCATTCACACAAGCCCGTATCTCTCCCGTGATATGAGCCAGATGAATCCAGTCCACACCACCGCTTCCGGTTTCTTGTTAATTAAATTAGAACTCTTATGTTTGAATTCTCAGATTCGCAAATCAACTTCACACTCTGCGTCGTATCACGAATTCATGTCCGGCAAATTTAATTGCAAGATAGCTCTGGGAAGACGTCCGCATAACCTCAACTTTGTGGGTTCGTTCTGAGAGCTGGCATAGCTCACGCGGTGTAGCAACTGTGCTACAGCCCGTGTAGCCGGACGAAAGCCGACCGAGGTTTCGGAGGAACATTTCGCCTCCATTCTCAGGGTTGAAGGGTAAGCCCAGCAAGGAACAAGCAAATGGCTTGCAGAAGGGAAGTAGGAAGTCAACCAGTCAGTTCCCATTGGCTCTCTAAGAACCAAGGTGAACCAGTAGGAGACGAGAGTTATGGCCCTATAAAGGACTGTTTGTGTAGATAAGGAAACACGAGGGACAGAATCGTCGAGGGTGGTTGATGAGAGCAAGAACAGCGGAAGGAAGGCAGGGCAGAGTTTGTGCCCTCATAAGGGCCGTGTGTACACGGACCTGTTGCCCAATGGAGAACCCAACTAGAGAATCCTGGGAGGGAAGCTTCTTAATGGTCTTTCAAGGAGCAGACGAGAAGATGTTGAGTTTGTTAGGCAGAAGCCGTCCTCCCTCTTAAGGTTATTGAGATCGAGCTCCATCTCAGGTGCCTCAAATCTGGCAGAGAGGATCATGATGTTATGTTGCCAGTGTTGCTGCAGTCTTCGTGTCCTTGTGGAAGAGTGTCCGAACAGCCTCAGCGTGTACGTATGCAGCAGCATTATGGCAGCACGAATGCCTACAAATCGTTTTACCGAAGGCCGTTTTGTTACGTGTTGCCACAGGCATTGCCACCTGATTTAGTGTTAAAAATTCAGCATTACGCCTCAAAGGAGTATCTTTTAGTTTCAGCTGGGCGTCACAACAAACGAAAGTATCCTGTAGTTTCAGTTGGGCACCAGAACAAACAGGAATATCTTTTAATTTCATCTGGGCACCAGAACAAACGGAAGTATCCTATAGTTTCAGCTAGGCACCAGAACAAACAGGAGTATCTTTTAATTTCAGCTGGGCATCAGAACAAACGGAAGTATCCTATAGTTTCAGCTGGGCACCAGAACAAACGGAAGTGCCCTGTAGTTTCAGCTGGGCGCAAGAACAAACAGGAGTATCTTGTAATTTCAGATGGGCATCAGAACAAACGGAAGTAACCTATAGTTTCAGCTGGGCACCAGTACAAACGGAAGTATCCTGTAGTTTCAGCTGGGCGCCACAGCGATAGTTTCCTCAGCTTCACAGAATCGCCAAGTCTGTCTAGTTGTGCAAATCCGAGCCCAGATCAGGCAGGAAGTCCGGCAGGTATCTGCCGCGGGGCCCACAGATGTCCTCTGCCATACCGCATTTATACAGAAATCGTGTTCGCCTGTTTTTTATTCCGTATGGAAGCAGAGGCTAGGGCCTATCGATAGCACATGCCCGTCTGTAGAGCTACACTGTTCTGATAAAGCTTATGCACTTATCTGCTCGTGTAAATATAGGAGACGCTCCCAAAAGGTAAGAAGCGTGTTTCTGAGTACTCTAATCTCTTATGTCTCATAAAGTAAATAACAGCCCATTTTCCTGAGTAAGCATAAATGAATTCAAGAGATCTTGGGATTTGAGTTTCTGACGGCAGTGACTAATAAGACTGCACTATTCTGAGATGTGACGCCGTGTAGTTAACATTTCGGTGCCCCTTTACCCTGAAGGTGAGCACAGTATGTACCTTCGGTACCTGTCCACCACACTGCACGGCGTCACATGGCAGAATATTGTAACAAGAGATCTATTGTCGTACTTGTGTTCAACACGCAGAAGAAATTTCCTACAAAATGTTAATATATATATTTTCTTTTGCTAGTGGGGTGGGACCAGGTCCCTTGTACTGCGGCCACTTCTGACCTACTGTACCAGCCCCAGATGATAGGTGAGGGTGATTGTGAAGCAATGGGTGGAATGAAGATTGGCAGGGGAAACCAAAGTACTTGGAGAAAACCTGCCCCAGCGCCACTTGGTCCACAACAAATCCCACTTGACCAGACTCGGGATCGAAACCGGGCCGCCGCGGTGGGAAGCCAGCGACAAACCGCTTGAGCTATGGCGCAGCCTAATATATATTTATTGCCAGTTTCGCTAACGAGCCTCAAATACCACAATTAACAATACATGGAGCTAAAAGCCAGATATACAGAGTGATCTTCTGTCATCTGACTCTTTAAAATATAACTTCTTTTATATTGAATGCAATTGTATGGAACTTCTACACGCGTGGAAAAGTTGTTTGTTGCCGTTGGCAACGCTGGACTGAGTAAGAAGATGGCGCAATATACGACGGAACGGGAAATGTTTACAAAAATATTTTGATTTCTGGTGAGTCTTGTGTTACTGCAGAGAGATAATATCGTTGAGAGTTTTGTGTTCTGCTGTCTGGAGACTGTGTACCACCCGACGGTTTGAAGGAACAGGAGCGCTGAGAAGGGACGTCAACGTAGAGCACCTGTTCGGTGCAGCGCGGCAGACAGGTCCGAGATGCCGTCTGCGACGTTTAAGCACAACAGATTTGGGTCTGTCATTATAACAGTGTCTTTGTTTAACCATTTGAAGCACAGTGGTAACTATAAGTGTCACCAGCTTTAACATTAAAAACGCTCTTGCTCACAATGTATTTGTGTTTCGTATGATATACTGTGTGACTGCCTCTGTGATCTAGTGGTCAGAGTTCCTGGCTAGAGATCCAGAGATCCCGGGTTCGATTCCTGGTCCTATCGGGTTTGTTGAGAAGTAGTGGGTCTGGAACGGGGTCCACTCAGCCTCGTGAGGATAATTGAGGAGCTGTTTCAAGGAAATAGCGGCTCCGGTCTAGAAAACCAAGATTAACGGCCGTGGGGATCATTTGCGATGACCACCTGACACACTTTATCCGCTAAAATTGACACTAAGTTGGCCGACAAGCGGCGGTCGCTCGGTCTGCATAGTTCGCTTGCGGACTACAGGCCACGGAGTTTTTTTGTGATGTATGTACCTTTGTCTTTCGGGAATAAACCGCGCACAACGTTACAGCAAACATTGCAGGCGCCATCGCCCACTTTCGACTTGCGACCCCCCCCTCCCAAGACCCAGTTGGGCTTCTTTCGAAAACAATATAAATTAAAGAAAGACTACCATTCGACGTTACATAATTTGAGGTGCTGAGTGCGTCGTCAACCCGTGGAAATTACAAAATATCATCCAGCGACCCGACTGCACGGTGTGATAACGCAGGAGACGGCGAACTGCGCTGCTGTGGGCGCAATGCCAACGGGGCCGTGTCTCCAGCACTGCGCAACTTTGATTGCAAGGGAGAATTGAGAGGAGACACACATAATTGATCGATAAAAGGAAATTCCGTCAATCAGAGCGTGAGAAGTTGGAGACGGACCGATCATTAATTTCCGCCCAACGATCTGTGGCCCGCAAAGCGAAAGTCTCCACAGTATCAGAATTTCTCGAGAGCGAAATCGAAAGATCATGGATAAGCTGCTGGGACCGAAAGCTGTAGCGCTCAGAATGCGTGAAGGTTTACCCGAAAGGCCCTTATACAGTTTGATGTCGTGCCTGGTCCCAGGGACAACTTTGACTTCAACTCTGATAGAAATGACCTGCACGGAAGTCGATTTCGCCCCTGTGTAAACACGATGTCTTATGAACAGATTAACCAAGTCATTCTTGGCACTGGGTTAGAAGACCTAACGATTTTGCGAGCACAATGACGAACAGTAACGTGCTTGACCAAGTACAGGTATGGCCGCGCAATAGCTCAAGCGATTAGTCGCTGGCTTCCCACCGCGGCGGCCCGAGTTCGATCCCGGGTCTAGTCAAGTGGGATTTGTGGTGGACAAAGTGGTACTGGGGCAGGTTTTCTCCGAGTACTTCGGTTTCCCCTGCCAATCTTCATTCCACCAATTGCTCCACAATCACCCTCACCTATCAACTGGGGCTGGTACAATACGCCAGAAGTGGCCGCAGTACAAGGGACTGAGTCCCACCCCACTATCATTGAAAAAGAAAAGTACAGGTACAGTACTGAAGTCATGAGAGTTCAGAACTCGTGCCTGGGCGTGTGCTTCACAGAAAGCATTCAATGAAATGATGGAGATGCTTAGGCACAGGGGCCGTGCGGGGAATGGTGGTGCCGTGAGGAAAGAATTGAAAATGCAGTCAGTACAAACTAAAGTAGAATTGAATAAACCGTTTAGGCTGGGGCCACACGAGCGCACGAAATACGTCCGTTGTAATGAACGTACTTTATGACGGTCGTTGCTGAGGACGCCACACAATTTCAGAATGCGGTGATCAACTGGGGCTGGTACAATAGCCAGAAGAAAGCATAGCATTCGCCTCTCTTGTTTATTTCTACAACGGACGTCACGATGTTCGTTACAACGGACGCATTTTGTGCGCTCGTGTGACCCCAGCCTTAGAGTGACAGATAAAGGAACGCTGCGACACGAACAGTACTGTTCTTTGAGGTGTAGTCTGGTAGGAGTTAACTGACGTTTCGGTGGAACGTAGTACCTTTATCTTCAGGACTGAAGAGTAAGTCAAGGAAGCAAGCAATGAAACAGACTCTACGTTATGATCCAAAAAAGATGCCATGACCGAGGAAGACTTTGGAAAGAGGGAAGTCGGAACAGGAGAGATTGACGACTGTACAATGAAATGTAGAAGGTGGTTTATGAGCACGTTGGAGCAATGACCGTGTGTCGCGGTTTTTGGGCACCCCATGCCCCAGTGATGATGTAACGGTTACAGTGACTGCGACAGTGGGTCGCGATACGCAGCTGTCTGGCCCACATTACCCATGTGCACAGTTCTATGAATTCCGAAGGACAGGACAAACGTTGCCTGCACACGGCTACATGTTTTTCGGTGTCCACGAATATTTTCGCTTCCGGTTGCTTGCAGTAAAATTTCAAAAGAGCGGTGTCACAATTCGTACTCTTTGCCAGATATTGCTGGGACGAACAAGGAGGCTTAGATGGGTGGGCGTGTAGTACAACACTTTGGTGGGAAAGGCTGGGGGATGTAATACTAAGAAGATGAGGCACAGACTGGAGAGGATGATATTAAAATGAGATGAGAGAGTGTGGGCTAGGTTCCTCTGACTCAGGATAGGGACCAGTGGTGGGCTGTTGTGAACATGGTAATGACCCTTCAGGTTGCAAAATATCCTGACTTCGCAAGGGTCGGGTCTGGGATGCGTGGTATTAGAGATTTGGGTCGACGGGACGGGTGTACAACAGAAGCAGCTGCTCTTGAAACGTCCAACCTATTGCGACGGCAGGTTTATATGAACCAACAGCAAGTCACTTAAAAGAGATTCTGGACAATGAAAATTAAAAATATAAATCGTTTATACGCGTGTCTTTTGACTTCATCATGAATCATGAACCTGTAATTTACCAATGATAATAAGTCGAATTATCTTTGTGGTGACGAAGGGAACTATGACGTAGCGTTTGCATACGGGTGTGGCTTATTTTATTGCTTTTTTCCTTCAACGTCACCAAAATACAACCCTGCCCTGTAGATTTAGTAAGATGGGGGGGGGGAAACTCATTCAGAGGCATGAAGCCAGCTGATAGCTGAATTGTACAAGGTAATGACTTGTTTTAAGAGCGGACCGTAAAGAGAAGGGCGTAACCAAGCAAGCGGTACCATGGTAACGAAATGTGTTTAATTGTCCATTATCACTCTCCACTTTATGAGGGTAGATAATTGTCTGATTGCACTTCAAACATTTAACACATGACTGTTTCCACATTAACCTGTGTTGAGCAACACGAAAGGAAAGTTAGCTCAGCAGTTCCTGCCGTTTGTTGCGATCTCTATGGGAAATTTACTTAGCTACATAACCATACCATCTTGTTATAAATTCATTATACGCCTTCCACGAAGTCAGTTCAGCCCCCTAAAACCTTCGGGTTCTGCTACCAGAGAGTTAGTTAATCAGTAAGATGGATCTTAAGGAAACTAAGGATGGGAGGTGGCTGGAACTGGCTCAGGATCGTGTCCAGTGGCGGGCTTTAGTATTAGCGGTGTCGAACCTTCGGGTTCTGCTACCAGAGAGTTAGTTAATCAGTAAGATGGATCTTAAGGAAACTAAGGATGGGAGGTGGCTGGAACTGGCTCAGGATCGTGTCCAGTGGCGGGCTTTAGTATTAGCGGTGTCGAACCTTCGGGTTCTGCTACCAGAGTCAGTTAATTAGTAAAATGGATATTAGGGAAACAGGCTGTGAGGATGGGAGGTGGATGGAACTGGCCCAGGATTGTGTCCAGTGGCGGGCTTTGGTGTTAGCGGTGTTGATTGAACCTTAGGGTTCTGCTGTCACAGCTTCAGTCAGTAATATTTACTCAAAGCCAAAGATTCCCAACTTTCGTAAGTGACAGTACCGAGGCAGGCGGTCAGCTGTAAGGAGTCAGGCAGAGTCGCATAGCGTAAAGCTCTGTGCTCTATCACTGACTCTTCGCCTCTCGGGCAAGGCAAACGGCGATGACACCTGGAACCCCCCTGCGGGCACGGTGGGTCGTGTTCGCCCGGGGATGAAATCCCACCTAAGATCCGAGATTGTAATTGCGTTCTGGCTCGTCGGACATGACCAAGGCCTCGGTGACTGTGGGACATAAGTTCGATGATTTGTGGGGAATACCGCAGTACGCGAAGACAAAATGGCCGCAGTGCTGCGCAGTCGACATGGACAAAACTGGATGTCTCGGTTCATGTCCACTGCAAGGTCACTGCGTAGGGCACCAAAACGGAGAAAGTGACGGTCAGCAAGTGTAGCGACGAAGCATATCCGGTTGGTGCACCCTGCTCTGTAACGCTGTATGAGCAGCATGTCGCCCGGAACGAATGAAGATGTTAATCGGTAAGCATTTAGTAAGGCGCCGTTGTTGGACTTGATAACGTAACGCGAAGTGAATCTGTTTTCCTGAACTCCATCTTAATTACGTATCTCTGCTAGCAGAGCCTCGAAGTTACTGGGACATCAGACAAGGCATTAGGAGCACCCACGTTCTATATTTTAATACAGTCCTGTCCTGAGGTGTACCTAAAAACACGACATTTGTTCCTTCATGAAGGCATGTACCAGACATGTCAAAGCATTTGGTTTGTAATTCTAATGTCCGCCACACCTCGCTTACATAATTTGCAATTCATTGCTACATCATGCGTCAGCTTTCGGAAGAAAGTTTCGCAAACTACCTGACAGTGCAGATTCCATTCGTGCAAGTGTTTTCTGTCTAGGCCTGCGTTCTTTCGCACCAGTAACCATTGTTAGTGCGAGGGCACACCTGGGAAACTGGCAACCGCAGCGCAACCGCAATTTCCGAGAAATGTCGCCGATTTCAAGCAGGCAACTGGTTTCCAGATTAGCATGCGCACTGAGGAAACTCATGTTTGATTAGTTGCTCACATCACCTTAAGTGGGCATGTTCACCCGACGTAACGCATGATTGTATTTTTTAATTTCGTGCACTTACCTTCTGCAATTTACGGCACGTAAAAGAACCTCACACCTCCAAAGGAGGTCACTGAGCCAAAATTGCGGACGTTTCCCGCCCAACGGCAGTCACTAATACCTCCGGTAGATGGGGGAAGCATTATAGATACCTCTCAGCTAGTAGAGCCGGTCTCGCTGGCTGGGCGGGACTGATGGTAAGCACCAATACCGGTAGGATATAGAGACTGGTAGAAATCATAGAGGGAAGCACGATGGACCACTACAGGTCTAAGTGCATGGGGAAACCCACCCTCTCTAATAACTAACTAACTAACTACCTTCTGCAATGGAAGATGATAATACTGGTCCTGTCATAATGTGGTGGTGGCAGTTGAGCTCGGTTGAGACGGCGTGAGAAGAGAGAACGACTACCATAAAGAAAATATTGGGTTGTTAATTAATTTGTTTTAATTAAGGTCAATTTGTTTTATTCAGAAAATACCGCGTTCAAACGCGATACGAAATTCTGACATACAGTGCAACAATTTTAGTGCGAGAGAAGACACCTGATGAAGGCAGTACACGTATACAGCCGAACCATGTAATGTGGAACAAGGGTGACACTATAATAAGTTGTATCTAAAACGGAAATATATGTCAAGTAAATTATATATTAATGCAACAGGATGCTTAAGTACAATATCAGGAAAACATTGGGTGTATCCGTTCATCTGTAACAATTTAAACGAAGGCGCTTATATTGTTTCGAAAGAACTTGAACTGGATGCAGACTCCTTCATCCCATGAGAAAGCTTTCCCAAGCCAAATCCATTTTGTCCTGCAAGGCACAGTCTGGGTGGCTTTTTTCATACATACCAGGCTCTTGTTCAGTGAACTGCACAAAAACAAACTAAGCAGCTTCGTCAACCTTTAGTGCCATCTCAAGAAATAAATGAATCACTGATGCGCGTTATAGAACAGCTGACACTAGGAAACCAGCGGCAACGCAATTATGAGAAGACTGGCATCTTCCATTCCCTGGAAATTGAGTTTCTCAGTCTTCCCGCGAGTTGCGTTACCTTTTCCTCAATTTGCGCGGCTCCATTCAGTAACATGTGTTCAACTCAGGCTGATGACAGTTCTCGGAAATTGCGGTTGCGTTGCGGTTGCCAGTTTCCTTGGTGTGACCTCGCTCTTATAACAGCCAATACCATTGGGAAGATCCATCATTGAACGTACTATGGAACTCGTGGTTCCTCACCGTCACCCAAAACTTGCTCTGAGCCAGTCGAATGCAGTCCGTGGCTTCACATCAGTAGGTAATGTCTAGGAGAGTAGCAGGTAATTGTCGGTGAATTGGTAGCAGTTCAGTTCCTCTATTAGAATACTTGTCAGAGTAAATAGCTTGTAATAGCTGATCACCAGTAAGCGTACACGAAACTAATATCCGGAGCAAAGCAATTAAAATAACATACCCAGCAGGCGTGAGAAATGCGGAAGTCTCTTCAAGATATAGTGTACTCATCGTAAATACACTTGGTCGTCGACTTACGACCTATGTGACTTACGACCACAAAAAAATGAAAAATAAAAGATGATTACAATGTAGAAGTTTTTAAAAATAAATTGTAAAGATGATAAAAAGATTAGAAAGGTTAAAAAATACTGTTAATAAATATATGGTCGACATACGACCTCTCAGTCAGAACGGAAGTTCGTCGTAAGTCGACGACCAAGTGTACCTTAAACAACCGGCAGATGCTATTCGTAATTCTGGACGCAGAAGTGGTATTAAAATGCCTCAAAATCGGCAGGTGCTATTCGTACATCGGCAGATGCTGTTCGCAGCTGAAGGACCACGTCTAGAAGCATTCATGTTGTGTGGCATTACAGGCCACAGTGGTCAAGGCCTCCCTTTTCTCGACTCTCAGGATCTAAACACTCTAACAATCTACCACACTACACGGCGTCACATTCACTGCCATGGGAACGAAAACTCTCCCCAGCCGTGCATTCCTCTTCCCTTTGCGTGCAAAACCAAACAGGACACAGGACGCAATACATCGTACAGGTTCTGGGAGTTTTTTCTTCTCGCATCGTAGGGGGTGGAGTCCAGTTGAGTCCACTCGGCACGGAGGCCACTGATCGGCCTACTGTACCTGCCCCGGGTGATTATGACGATGGAGAATTTGGTGGAATGGAGATTGGCAGGGGAAGCCGAAGTACTTGGAGAAAACCCACCCCAGCGCCACTTTGTCCACCACAAATCCCACTTGACCGGACCCGGGATTGAACCCAGGAAGCCAGCGACTAACCGCTTGAGCTATGGCGCGACCCCCAGGCGAAACAAACGTAGGCTCTGAGTGTAAGTTAAGTTTCCTCTATACTTAAGTACCACTCCATGAAGTAGTATGGGGGGGAGAATAGTTCCACCATTCTTAACCTCGGCACTATATAGTGTCAAGCTCCCGTCTCTTTATCCCCTTTTTAGGCACGTTTGCGCCCCTTTTACTCTTCTCCTTGCTCGTATTGATTCTCTGTAGGCCCGTTTATAGGCCTGTACATAAATGGACCAAGGTTTCCACACGCAACTGTGGTTTTCTCTTCGACCCATGAGTTTGAGACGAATACGTTTTCCGAAACATAGGTGGACTTTTACCGGACTATACGGCTTCACATCCCAGAAAACAGTACTCTTCGTAGCCCTTGTTGTTCAGTTTGGACTAAAATGAAGCGTCTTCAGTGTGACGTTACTGCAGAAGCACTTGCTGTCACTATCAAACCATCGGGCCGAGACGGCGCAATCTGAATACAAACAGCAGATGTGCTGCCACCTGCAGACCGTGAGTTATGTGTGAGCGGCGAGCGCAAATGCGTACCACCCGCTCCCATCACTGCATATTTCCATGTGAAAGGCGAGAGCGTCTGCTTGCTGCTGGTAACTATTCCGACCGAGCGACCGCCGCTTGTCGGCGAAGTTGGTGCCAACTTTAGCGGATAGAGGGTGTCGCGTGGTCAGCCCAACGAATCCCCACGCCCGTTAATCTCTGTTTTCTAGACCGGAGCCGCTATTTCCACGAAATAGCTCCTCAGTTATCCTCATGAGGCTGATTGGACCCCGTTCCAGACCCCCAATTTCTCAGAAAATCTGGTAGCACCGGTAATCGAACCTGGACCTCTGGATCTGTAGCCAGGAACTCTGACCACTAGACCACAGAGGCGGTCCCACACGTCACATATCCACATCAAAATATATTCATTCATCAGTAATCTGTCAGACGACAGGTCCACAGTCTCCTCCAAAACAGTTCCTCCACTTAATGCGATCTAGAGCTTTCTCCTTCAAATAAAAATATCCCCTTCTCTCCCCAAGATCATCCAGCA
>NW_019731997.1:225701-247563 GCF_002891405.2 Cryptotermes secundus | reverse complement strand
TTCCATTTGCTTTCCACATCGCAGTACAACAGCCGTTCAAACCACTCTGGTCACGCCTGTTGCTATACGAACTTGAACCATCTTGAGCATCATTTGCTCTGTGCTTCAAGTCGCTGCTGATGACGCTGCTTCCGGCATCAGTTTTTGGTTTTTGGTGTCTCTCTTCGTCTGATGCCTACCCTTTGACCTGTCCAGCAAGGGAGGCCCTGCCAGTAGCAACGCTACCGCTGGTATAATAGCTCTCAGGGTCCTTGGCATACTCAAACCCCCTCACCACGATAAGGTGGAGACACCAGCGAGGGGGAAAATATTATATATATGCACAGAATAGACATGATAAGCCACATTGAAATAAAGGACTGGTCATTCGTCTGTGATGTATGTGACTGCCATGCAGCGCATTATAAAAGTATGTGAAAGGAAGCGGGAGTAGCCTGTTTTGAGAGAGTATGTACCACCTTCCATTTCTTGAAGAGACCGAGTAAAACCATCATGACAGGATGGAGAGGGAGTGGCTGACCACTCAACAGCATGTTCCTTTGTTTGTTGACGCTGACTTGTTCTTCAGATATCGACGTCGAATTCGAGATGAGTTCGGAAAAGTATGGAATGCTTCTCCCTCTCATGGCGGGCGGGCTGCCAGAGTACCGTGAATATCAGCATAGGCAATCTGCGAGCCACTTCACCGTGAAGGATGGTATGTTTCTTGCTGAGCAGGGTGAAGTTATTGACGGTTTCGGGTTCGATGAAACACTGTTCGAGCTGTTAAGAGAAGGGCCGGTCATCACATATACCCCGTTCATAAATGGTTGGTTCAGGTTCCAAAGACAATGAAAACATTACACTTCCTTTGATTACGGTCGGTGCATAATCTTGAAAAGGAAAGTGAAAGTGACAAATTCCACTTATGAAGACTGAGCACAATTTTCGTCACGCGAAAACTATGTAGCATGAAAAAGAAAAACTATGCCTGTAACAGGCCGTGAAGGCCCATAGGGTTCTGTAACTCCACGGATCACCCAGCTTCGTAAGAAGCTGATTAAGAAACTGGCTTTTATGGGACCCAAAGCTTCATTTACCCTGCCCGGAACCTCCCGCCATTGCACTCATCCTGAGCTAGCTCACAACCTCACACCATGTTTCTCTAAGTGCACTTTAATATTGTCGTTCCGTCCATGCCTAGGTCATGCAAGTTTGCCGACCAGATTTGGGCATGCATTTATGTTCTCGCAATGCGAGCTACATACCCCGCCCATCTCATCGGAGACAATTCACGATGTATATACATTTCCATTCGTGTTGCTCGTTTTCCCGAAGTTAAAGTCTTTTAATGTCCCAGTAATAAAACGGACGCAGTCAGCCATCTTCCTCTGTTCCCGTAGCATGGAATGTGTGACGTTTGTTCCTTTGTTTACATACGGTACCTGCTGCTTTTTGGAGAGCTGGGAATTCCACGATAAGCTCTTGATAACGCCTTACTGGCGGAGACTGCGTCACACTTCCTGGTAACACATGTAACCTCCTCTATACCTGTTCAGAAATCAAGAACAGGAGTTTCTTATATTTCAGACGTGTTGCAGAACAATGTGGTCTTAAGCCTCTAAAATATATTCAGCAATAGTGCAGATGGCCAGTTTCTCATTAGATAGTTCTTATATATTTTTATCGGTGTTATAGTAATTCTTCTGCTGTTTTCTTTTGGACCGGCGCCTTGGAATCAGTCCTCGTACAAAGTGATTCATAAATAGGTTTACCTCATGAGGGGCATCGAAATTATATTTAAAAATTCCAATCCGTACCTCACAGGAAACACATTTCTCCGCTACAAAGCGCAACCTATTAATGCAGTTTAGGGAAGTAATCGCTGTTTATTGTGAGAACCATACAGTACACCAATACACTCTGTGGGCAGAATGTAGGGTTTTGATATGTTAAAGCAGGTGGTACGTATAGTGGCCACTGTAGTCGTTGCTACCGCTGTGTGCCGTGAAAACCGCTGAATTTTGAACATGCGCTAGCCCATTACATGATTTTAATGAAAAAGGAACTTTCTCACTCCTTGACTAGCCAAGTCTCAGGTCAGAGATGAAACACCTAACTTAAAGACCGAGAATGAACATGGAGCAGTGGCCGAATTATGATTAGCAAGGAAATACCGAGGAATCTTGGAGTACCACTTCGTCCACCGCGAATCTCGCACGAAGTTGCCTGGTATTAAACCCGAGGCCCATCGATGAGAAGAATCAACTTAATTACGCAAGTTGGATTTATGACTGTATCAATTGATACAGCCAGGAAAAATGAGCAGCTGGGAGAGAAAACAACAGATGCTCATAGGTGTAAGTCGCAGATGTTCGAAGAACAGCCAGATTGTGCCGATAGTTGTAATAATTTGTCTGCGTTCATCTTTTGGACTGGCGCCTCGGAACTTGTCCTATACAGAGTGATTCATAAATGGGTATACTGTATGATGGGGCTTCTAACCCTGTGGAGCAGGAAAATCAAAGTCAGAGTTATTTTACGACGGGCGGTTTACCGTCAATCAGTTCGCCTTGGTGTCAAGCCCCTTGAGGTTCACGACCAGTAATTTTTTTCTCCCCCCAACTGAACCCTTGCGGTAATAGTCCTTATGTAACATCCTTTTAAGCGGCCCCCGTAGTCTAGGGGTAACGTTCTCACCTCGTGACTCAAGGTACGCGGGTTCAAACCCGGCGGAGGTCGTGGAAATTTTAAGGGCGGAGGGACTTTAAGCCGTGGGTCCCGTGTCGTAGCTTTACGGCACGTAAAAGAACCTCATGTCCCAAGGGGACCACTGAGCCAAATTCAGGACATTTCCCGCCCAACAGTAGTCTCTAACGCCTATGGTAGAGGGGGGAAGCATCGAGAGATACCGCTGAGCCAGTAGAGGCCGAACTCGCTGGCTGAGTCGGGACTGATGGCACGCACCAGTACCGGTAGGGAATAGAGACTGGTAGAATATCATAGAGGACGCACAATGGACCAACAGTTGGTGTAAGTGCATGGGGAAACCCACCCTCTCCAATACAATACAATACAATACAATACAATACAAACATCCTTTTAGACAAGAAGATACGTCGAGCATGAAGTTCACTTGAATTATAATCTAAAATTCAGTTCGTGCCGCATAGAAGACATACTGCATCTCCATATTAAAGACGAGCCGGTTAATTCTGTTTAGGGAAATACTCGGTGTTTGTTGTGAGAATCATACGAAACACTTAGATAACACTGTGCGTGGGCAAAACAGTTTTTTTATTCCTAAAGCACGTAGTACATATAGTAAGCACTCTGCTCTCAAGGGGTAAATTCCCTGTAGCCAATTTTATACTTTCGCACGAAAACCTCAAATACGTATAACGTTGTGTGTGATCATGACGAGTTTGTTCTGATGCCGATCACAGTGGCCGCTCGGTCTGAGACATGAAATGCCTTATCTCGCTCCACCGTTAAGATCGTGGGCTCAAATCCCACACACGACATAGATGTTTGTCTGCGTTTATTCTATTTGTGTGGGGCAGCGGCCTTGCGACGGGCTGATCCCCCACCCAAGGAGTTATACCGACTGTGTAAGATTAAGAAACTGAAGTGAAACAAGCGTTCCACGGATGCCCTATGCACCAAGTGGGAGCAACAGGAATGAAGATAGGTAGATAGATAGAGCCTTTTGGTAGGCCTGTAGTACGCAAGAGAACTATACCGACCCAGCCACCGCCGCTTGTCGGCGAAATTAGTGCCAACTTTTGCGGATAGAGGGTGTCACGTCGTCAGCGCGCCGGATCCCTATGCCGGACATTGACAGTAACAGACTCAACAAATCAATCAGTCGTTCAGTAATAATATATCGCACCGCCTTAGAACCTCTTGCATACTTTATACGAAATCATCAAGGTAAATAGCACACATCTCATCCGAATAACGAAACAATGGACTCGACTTCCATTTGTAGCCATCCTGTGAAGCATCCTGAAGTACAGGCCTACTCGAATGGCTCCTGCTGTTACGAGGTGTGCATAGTCAAGTAGGTACAGGCGCCATGCGGCAGCCTTGAAGACTGAGGTGAACCAACTTGTTCTCGGGAACCTTCTTTTGTTTGCACTCACGCTGGATCCTTCGTTTCACGACCTAAGCGGTGACATTTCATATGGCCTCTTAGTGTGTATACTGTGCCCAATGGCGATCTGCGTCCCTGAATTGAATGTAATGAAAACAGCTGTGCATGGGAGCTATACCTCCACTTGTCCTACACGCCATCATGGCCTGATGTTTTTAATTAACTAAGCACAGGGACAACTTTACCTTTACGTGTTGGCATAAAAAGGGCGCGTTTCGCTAAGGTTATCAAAACTGTGTCTCAAGACGGGATCCTCGGTCCAGAATATGGGCGCAGTTTGTTCCTCCGAAACGCTGGTAACGATCTACCAGGCTGCACGGCGTCATATCCCAAAAAACAGCAGATACCTTCGAATAGTTACTGTCTTCTGCCTACCATGTAGCCTGGTATAAAAAAAACAGGCTCGTTAGATCGTTACCAACGTTTCGGAGGAACTTGCAGTCTCCATCTTCAAGGTAATGAAGTGTTTATTCAGCAGTTTTTAAAATACGGTCGCCTGTGTTGTGACACTGTTGGCAATGAACCATCTGATTCCAGTGGAGGTGGAGAATTTTTTGACGAGGTGAGCAGCTGTTCTATCCGGAAGAGCTGTGCTGTACTCAGTTATGACACTTCGTGTTCAGGACGTGATGTTGAATTCTGCCCAGAGACACCTTTAAAGGTAGTAGGACGTCGAGGCTCCCACATTTTCTAGACAGCCAGCTCACAGAGATGAGGGTGACAGCCTTACGAGCCGGCCGGTCGCTCTTTACCCCCAAAAAGATTCCTGGTACTCATTTCTGTTAGCGGCTGAGCCAGTCTTAGGGCCATAGCGCGGCTGCAATGATTAGGTCATTTGGAAAATCCAGTCACCTCATCGAATCAAACCCGCGACCTTCCGACTTTTAGCATAGTGCCTCCCCAGGGACATGTCCTTAGTTAGTTATTGGAGAGGGTGGGTTTCCCCATGCACTTAGACCTGTATTGGTCCATTGTGCTTCCCTCTATGATTTCTACCAGTCTCTATATCCTACTGGTACTGGTGCTTGCCATCAGTCCTGCCCAGCTAGCGAGACCGGCTCTACTAGCTGAGAGGTATCTATAATGCTTCCCCCATCTGCCAGAGGTATTAGAGACTACTGTTGGGCGGGAAACGTCCGTAATTTGGCTCAGTGGCCTCCTTTGGAGATATGAGGTTCTTTTACGTGCCGTAAAGCTACGACACGGGACCCACGGCTTAAAGTCCCTCCCGGAGGACTTGTTCCCTGAATTTTTCCGCCCTTAAAAATTCGACGACCACCGCCGCGTATTTGAACCCGCGTACTACGAGTCATGAGGTGGGAACGTTACCTCTAGACTACGGATGCCGCTTGGGACATGCCCTTACATGACATGTAATGGAACTTGCCCCGTGGAAGACCTCACAGGGCCAGAGCAAATGTTGGCGCCAATGTCTGCGTTCCATGTCATGCATTCCTGAGGCCAGTTTGTAGAGTCTAGAATTTCAAGAATGTTTCCGGCTGAAGCCACTGCAGCTTGCTTGGCTCTGACGGCAGCTTCACGGCACCGCTCTCAGTTTGCTCTTCAGGCCGAGGTTGGAACGCATAAATCTGATAGTAAGCTGCTGCATGCAGGGCCGCTTTATCGACTTGGTAAAGTGGACCCTAGCGTCCTAGCATTCTCGAAGTTAAAACGCATATAATCGGAGTTGCTTTCTACGAAGCAAGAAAATGGGCATAATTCCTTAGCATTTATATTAATTGAAAATTAAGCCATGAAAATGATACACTTTGACGTCATCAGTGATGATTTTGCGAACACCAAAGCCAGAAAGATCTTCTATTCCGATTTACAGCATTAAAACGGGAATCTTTTTATTGTTTACAGAATTTCAGATCTCTATGAGGCTGTGAAGAGTAATTACTACTATCTTCTGAGATGTGACGCCGTGTAGTCCGGCAGACGTTTCGACTGAACATCTCCATCCTCAGGTTACTTGCTTGTCTTAGTCTACTAACTTGAAGTTGAAACGAGTACGTCCTTCCGAAACGTCGATAAAGTTCTACCAGACAACACGGCGTCACGTCTCGAAAAATATTGCTTTTCATGATCACCGCTGTGAGAAGTTCAAATCCAACACCCTTAATGACTTGTTTACTTATAGTTACCACCTCACTGCCATCTGTGAGCAGATTGTCTAGAAAGTGTGGGAGCCTCGACGTCTCACAACCCTATGGGCCTCCACGGCCTGTTAAGGGATAGCTTTACATTTTAACCCATAGTTACCGTTTAATGGATTGATTAGTCCGAGGAATCACCCCACTGAAGAAAGTTTTATATGTAGATCACAGGCAGGTGGATGGAAACATTAAATCAAGACGAAACCAGTTACAGTGAACGGAACCTTCCAGCATGAGCCAGTGAAAGCGCTCATTATACAGACGAAAAAGAATTTAAAAATGAAATGAGGAGGTGTTTTATACAAGCAGTGCAGCTTTCATCACGTGAGACGCTGTTCGTCTGTTGCTGCTGGATGCAGTACGTGACTTGATAGAGCAAGCGAACCGTTTCCGTGACGGGTGTCATTTCAGTGGCGGCTCGTGAGGTGTGAGGAACAGAACCGGCACGTCATAAAGGCTGCCCCATGCGATGAGAAATTCAAGCCCATCGCTTCATTTAAAAGTAGAAATCTTTCTCACAGTTTTGTCATAAAGACGCGAAATTTCTAGACGCTGTGACGAAATTCGTCATTAATGTGGTTCGTGGTTTTGTTTAGGGAATCCGCATGTTATTAACGGGTACCACAAGTAGCATCAAAATTTACCACCATGTTTTCCGCCACGTTAGCGCTGCCAACCTTGGAAGTCTGTTAGTTAAAAGAAACCCAGATCGTGACATTAGAATTTGTCTCCAACTAGAAGTCAAAAGAAGTTCAGGCTTCCGGTTTTGTTTTTGAAAATAAGCACTAAAATGAGGCTTTGGATTTTGTTTCTACAAATGCACCTCGGCGTAGTTACTTTTACTGCCAACATAGGCACCATGGAGGGCACGCGGTATCGTACTTGGTTGAGGCACTATGGTACAAGCCGGAAGGTCGAGGGTTCGATTCCCGGTGAGGCCATTGATTTTTTTTTTTAGTTTACCTTCTTCCAGCTGCACTATGGCACTGGAGTCGACTCAGCCTTTAACAGAAATGAGTACCAGCAATATTTCTGGGGAGTAAAAGGCCGGCGCGNCACTATGGCACTGGAGTCGACTCAGCCTTTAACAGAAATGAGTACCTGTAATATTTCTGGGGAATAAAAGGCGGCCGGCGCTTAAGGCTGACAACCTTACCGTCACCTGTGAACCGGTTGTCTAGAAAATGTGGGAGCCTCGACGTACAACAACCCTATGGGCCTTCACGACCTGTNTCATCCAAATAAATAAGGGCTCAGAATGATCAGCGTCAAGCTTTACCTTTTTTTACCACAGACAACATGGCGTCAACTTTATAAAGTTTCTTAGGCCACTCGGTAAGGCCCTTATTTAGGCCTACGTTGCTACATAATATGTTTACTGCCGAGTAATGGCCATCATAAGAACAGAGGGAGAAATAATTTTCATTTTTAAAAAGGCCCCAAAAGAAAGGGGCTTGTAAACTGCGCAGCCCCTAAAATCGTGGCACCGACTAACCGATTTTTCTCTTACGCTGTCGCGCCGCCAAGCTGAGTTTACATTGTTATTTTTTCCCAGGTTGGTCACAATGTTCCAGACATTGTTTCTCAGCCGTCTCTGAACAACTGACCGGTAGAGCAGCAGTCGGTTTCCCCACGATCAGGCGCTGTTCTGTTTCACACTGCAGAAGGCCTACATATCACAGCCTGAAGCTGTAATTATTACTGGTACATATAATTCAAATAGGAAGAGCCTTGGCTACATGCTCGAGAGGAGAAAGTATGCGAGAAAGACACGACAGTTTCTGAGAAGGACAGATTTGGCGAACAGTGACTCGCTCCGTAACTATACGTCCTGAAAACATGAGTCAGTGATTTGTTATGAGTTGTAGGGGTTTACAGGAGCCAGGATAGCGCAGTCGGTATAGCAACTGGCTACAGGCTGAACAACCAAGAGATCGGAGTTCGAGTCCCGTAGGGTCAAGAATTTTTTCCACGTCGTCCAGACCCACGCCGCTTCCTATCCAGTGGGTACCAGGGGCTCTTTCCCTAGGGGTAAAGCGGCAGAGGCGTGAAGCTGACCACTCCCAGCTAGTGCCGAGGTCAAAATATGGATTTATACATCCACTCCCCTATACACCTTCATGGCGTAGTGTTTAATTAGTTAAGCACAGGGACAACCTTACCTTCTTAGGGGTTTTATTCATGGGTCACTTATGCGCGTTGAGTGTACCGGATTTTACAGGACTTCAAATCTACTCTCCGCTTCCTCCACATTCTTGAAGCCGTCCCCAGTAGTTCCCGTTTGCACTGTTCGTGAAGGAAAATTACATGATGTCTAAATGTTCTTATTTGCAATACGAAGATTAAAATAGGGCCGCGCCATAGCTCAAGCGGTTAGTCGCTGGCTTCCCACCGCGGCGGCCCGGGATTTGTGGTGGACAAAGTGGCGCTGGGGCAGGTTTTCTCCGAGTACTTCGGTCTCCTCTGCCAATCTTTATTCCACCAGATTTTCCATCATCATAATCACCCGGTCAGGCCACAATAGGTCAATCAGTGGCCGCCTTGCCGAGTGGACCCAGTTGGACCTCACCCCCCACTAAGCGAATTTAAATTTAATTAGTATTAAAATAGAAAGGGCGACTTAAGACCACTCTGATGACACAGTGGAGAGGAGTTATGCGAAGTCTATAAACACCGTTTTCATGTCGGCTTTCTGTCAGAATGAAAGACAGAACCGGACCGACGCTCGCTACGTCAGTTACGCGCATGACAGTTAGGGAGGACGCGAGCAGTGCTCACTAGCCCAGGCTGTTGGAGGAAAGAATTCATTAATTCACGTTAGTAATAAATTTTATCAATTGTTTTAGACAAGGTCCGCGGAATTTTGTTTTTCTGCTTCCTACCGCGAACCTAATGGATAACCTGGATAGCGCAGTCAGTATAGCGACTGGCTACGGGCTGGACAAACGAGGGGTCGGAGTTTGAGTCCCGATATGGTCAAATATGTTCTCTTCTCAGCATCGTCCAGAACGGCTCTGGGGCCCACCTAGCCTCCTATCCAATGGGTACCGGAGGCTCTTTTCCCAGGGTAAAGCGGTCGGGGCGTGAAGCTTACCACTCCCCCATACTCCTTCATGGCGTAGTGCTTAATCACTTAAACACAGGGACAACTTTACCCTTACCGCGAGCCTAATAGGGAACACCTCAATGTATGTACTCTGTACTCTTCGCGTCCTGTACACATGTGCATGCATTTCGGTGGCGTTTTCGGATGTGGCTTGAATCCTCACTTAGTAATTATGTTTAATTACATGAGTAACTTTAATTTCTTAATTTGAATGGTTTTTGCTGTTATATACTGCCACATAGCATGAGTGACATTATCGGCTTTTGGGGTGGGGGTGATTGGAGATTTGATTTATTGACCACTTTAACACATAACTCGTAATTACAGCGCCATCATTAATTTCCACACTTTACCAAGCACTAGAGCACAGGCCAAGTCTTTTCCAGCCAGCAGTGTCTTCACTAGTAGTTGCCTGGTAACGGCTTCTAACAGTGACTATTCCTCTTCTTCCAGACTCTCTGAGGGGGCTTCCTACCAGCTCCTGCCTTCGTTACAACTGACTCACGGCCATTTCATACCAACTTCTTAGTGTTTTCTTCACCGCCTGACTATTAGCTGACTACTGACGAAGCTGAAGTCAAAATCAGAGTTACTTTACTGCCAATCAGTTCGTTTTGGCGTCAGGCCCCTTGAGGCCCACAACCAGAGATTTTTTCCAACTGAACTCTTGCGGTAATGGTCCTTATGTAACATACGTATTCTCTGACGAGAATACGGGTTTGTCTCTAACAAATATGGCTGGTCTCTCCTCAAGTGAATATTTCGCACATACTGTATAACATGGATAATGCTTCCTTTTGCACTGCACACAATCCTCTGTCAGTACAGGCTTTACAGAGCAGATCATGCCTAACTTACACATCGTATGCTACATTTAAATGGTTGTAAGCTTGACCACCGCCAAGTTTAAGCCTCTTATATTTTCTATGTCTGGGTTCACCTTATTGACGAAGCTCCAGTCCAAGTCCAAGTCACACTGCTACTGACGGTGAGTCGGTCAGTAAGTCTTGGTGTCGAGCCCCATCTGGGGCTCATGACCAGATATGTATTACCTTTAACACTTACGGTCTTGTTTTTGTGGGGCGCCCTCTCTGACGAGAGGACGGGTCTGCCTTCTGTATGTGCTGCTGGCCCTTGCCAGTGCAGTCTTTCTAGGGTCAGAGTCCCTTGGGACTTGAGACCATATTTTACTGCCTCAAATTTGAGACTTCCCTTTTTGTCGCCTCCTACGACTCGCAGGGTCACGGTGGAGGTATTCGACCCCGCCTCCACACGGGATTAATCCTGACGACGAAGCTCTAACCGTGCCCTTTGCTTATAACATCTCGGCACGGACCGCGTAGAAAACACAGTTCCTCTGTTGCATGCGTATTCGTTACTTCGGGAACGTGTTTACTTAGCCGTTTCCTAGCAGCGGCCGCCTGTTCTTGTTAAGAATGTGATGCCCAGCAACGGACGGCGTTCCGTTACCATTTTCGCGGTCGTCAAGAAATGAATGTTTTAGAAGCGTTCACTAACAACGGTTGTTTTTCTGGCTTCATATTACTTGCTTTAAGCAAATATGCCACATTACTGTGACTTGAATCATGAAAACAGATATAACCTGCGCGAAGAAGAGGTACCTCTGCTTGCTTATAATATAAACCCAGTGTTTGCTTGAAAAGGAATTGGAGCGAACAAACATTACATGTGTCATCAAGAACATAATTGTAAATGCTGACTGCAGCAATCGGCTGGGAGAAAAAAAAAAGGTTAAGTACAGTTAATCACAGCTCTGTTTGCTCAACTCCCACCTCAGTTTAAACTGCAAGAAAGGCTGTTTAAGTAGGCCATGACTGTATGTTGACACAAACAATGGAGCAGTATCTGTATCAAATACCAGTTCTGTTAATGTGTTCTGCGCAGCGGTCCGCTGTTTTACGTATATCGCGTTATAAAATCGTTACAGCATGTCATAATAATGAGAATAACGGCCATGGCTGCCACATTAAAGCTTGGCGATGAAAACGAGAGAGATTGTCACTGCGACCTACATCGGTGGTCAATCATCGTACTTAATACTTATCAGCAGGGCCCGGATTTTGATGACCTGAAAATATTCAAAAAATGGCCGGAAAAATCCAGAAAAATGACCTAAAGGAGAAAAGAAAGAACACTTCGCTTCCATGTTATTCACATTTCAGAAAACGTATGAAGAAAAGTTCCCTAAAATGGCCAAAAATGAGAAGTAATACCCTTAAAAGTCCAAAAATTTACCAAAAAATTCCCCCAAAATGAAAAAATGACCTTGAACCTAAAAATGTCAAAAGTTGACAAAAAAAGTACCTATAAATTTACATTTCTGTAACCAGCAGCTCATATCCGAGATTTATATATTTAAGAGCATCGCATAGGATACAAGGAAAAAAAAAGATGACTTGTCATCAAAATCCGGGCCCTGCTTATCAGTAACTGGAATTCTATCTCTGTTGTAAACGGCGCTGCGTCACATGCAGATGACGACAATATTAGGACCGCCTTCACTCGTACCTCTCCCCACTGCCTTTCTGTATAAACTGATGAGGCGTTTGGCGTCGGATATGCCTTTTCGCGGTTTGGTATCACCAGTTAATGGGAGTTTAAACTTGACGAAACTGAACCGATTGTATGTGACACGTGAAACACTGAGATAAGTCCTGAAGAATTCTGTTTTCCGTGATATGTAACGTCTTTCGGCCTGGTGTAAATCAGCCGACGTTTCGGATGAACATATCGCTTCCATTATAGGATCGAAGAGTATACCACCTTCATGCTAGTTTATTGTTTGGCATAATCTTGGACCTCGAAGATAGAGGCTGNAGACATGAGGATCTTTTAGTTGCCGTAAATCTAATCTGATACTAAGTAAGTACTGTGGCCGCGCTCAAGCGGTTAGTCGCTGGCTTCCCACTGCGGCGGCCCGGGTTCGATCCCGGGTCTGGTCAAATGGGATTTTTTGTGGTCGAAGTGGCGCTAGGGCCCCTGACAATCTTCATTCCACCAAATTCCCCATCATCATAATCACCCGGGGCAGGTACAGTAGGCCAATCAGTGGTCGCCGCGCCGAGTGGACCCAGTTGGATTCCACCCCCCACTAAGCGAATTAAAAAAAAACCTAGGTATTGGAGGTGGCAGTTCTTCACATCAAACTTAATCGCAGTTCGTCAATGGTTTTACAGGTTGATTCGTTTAAATTCGTAAAAAAAAGTAAGTAATTCTCTAGGCATGGTCACCGAACATAAAATATATATAAATGAGTGTGCAAGTAACCCCTTGTATAACGCTTTGTTGTGTAAACCACCAAGTGAATTTGCACATCACAGAATATCCGTATTTAGCGCTGCGCCAAGGCCTCTAACTCGGAACATGGTGGAGTGCTCACCCTCATGGACTGGTTTACTCTCACAAATCTGCACTTAATTTGCACACTCGTGCTTTACATCAGAAATATCAGCTGCAGGACACTTAATCTGTTGCCAGGCAACCGCATTTCGCATTATCACGCTGAACAAATGAAAGTGTCCAACAGCGGATTACAGATTTTTAAGTGTATCTGATTTCATGTCATACCATGAAGTTTGTCCAATTGGTAGGGAATTATTTAACGGAAGTTCATTTAGCGTTCCCTAATTGGCCGAGGTGGCCTAAGCCCATTCTCTACTTTCCTACAGTTGCCGATAAGGGACCGAGAACTTGTTGGACTCGATCATAGACGCCAATGGGGAGCGGAGGAACAAGCCAGGCATCATCCCCTCCCTAAAAGGTAAATTTGTACCTGTGCTTAAATATTTGAGCACTACGTCATGAAGGCCTTGGGGGGAGGGATGTATTGATCCTAGTTTTCTTGACCTCAGCACTAGTTGGAGGTGAGTGGTCAGCTTCACGCCCCGGCCGCTTTACACACGGGGAAAGAGCCCTCGGTATCCATTGGGTAGGAGATTGGGTGGGCTCCAGAACCGGTGTGGACGAATGTACCCGTCCCTGAGTTAAATAAATACCGTGGACTGTAGTCCGCAAGCGAACTATACCGACCAANACCGACCGAGCGACCGCCTCTTGTTGGCGAAGTTAGTGCAAACTTCAAGCGGATAGAGTGTCGCGTGGTCAGCGCAACGGACCCCCACGGCCGTTAATTTCGGTTTTCTAGACCGGAGTCGCTATTTCCTTGAAATAGCTCATCAATTATCCTCACGAGGCTGAGTGGACCCAGTTCCAGACGCACTACTTAGAAAATCTGCTAGCTCCGGGAATCGTACCCTCGACCTCTGGATCTGTAGCCAGGAACTCTGACCACTAGACCACAGAGGCGGTCCGTCCCTGGATTAACAATTTGAAAATAAAAAGAAATATACCAGGTGTTAATAACAAAAATTGAAACAAATATTAAATGTGGTGTCTGGCGTGTTTCGGTATAGAGACCCACAGCTTTATTTGTCAAGGAGTTAGCGTGAGTTTGTTAGAACGTACACACCCACATACAAACTTCAAGTTGTATACAGAAGGCCTACTAAGTGTTAATTAATTCAGACGTAGATAACATAAGGGTGAAATTATAACACAGAATTATATCTTTCGCCCAAACTAATGCAGTTGTAAAATTGATTCTGAATATGAGTACCAAATCCTGAAAATTAAAGCTATTGTTAGATGATACTGTTCTCATTTGTAACTGCATTCTGAAACCATAAGTTCTGGGAAGTCGAAGTCAAAGTCACATTGCGTCTGACTGTCAGTCAGTCAGTAAGTCTTGGTGTCGAGCCCAATCTGGGGCTCATGACCAGATATTAATTATTACCGTTTGACAATTACGGTCTTATTTTTGTGGGGCGCCCTCTCTGACGAGAGGACGGGTCTGTCTTTTGCATATGAATTAATTGCCTAAATGCCTTCATACGACACGGACGGCATAGAAGACGACGCGTCAAACAATTATTGTATTGTGTATATGTTCGTTGCCGGGGTAACGTTTTTTACCGAGCCGTTGCCTAGCAACGGAAAAAGGGGTACACTTTACGCGAGCCTTTGTTTAGCAACAATAGGGGGATAAACACATAGACACAGAATGATGGAAGGGATTTGTGTAGTACACCGCTGAGATAGGCTCTGGTGCCGTGATATACATACATCAAATTTCATAAAGACTGGTTCAGCCATTCAGAAGTTGATAAGGGGAGATCGAATAAGCCTCACTCACTCATGGAGTTGAGCCTTTCTTGAGAAAGTGCCATTTGTGTAGCTACTCAAGAACTTCCTGGCATTTTATGGAACCCGAAGGTTCATTACCGTGTTCACAAGAACCCACCACTTGTCCCTATCCTGAGCCAGATCAATCCAATCCATACCATCCCATCCTATCTCTCTAAGATCCATTTTAATATTGTTCACCCACCTACTTCTTGGTCTTCTCAGTGGATCTTCCCCTCTGAATTTCCAACCAATATCCTATATGCATTCCTCTTCTCCCCTGGAGGTTAAATGCCCTGCCCATCTCATCCTCCTTGACTTGATCATTCTAATTATACTTGGAGAAGAGTACAAGTTATGAATCGAATAAGGATACTTTGTTTTTTCAATATAAAGGGAAAAGGGGGGAAAAATTCGTCGTCTTGACGGCGACCACTGATTGTCGACGCAGGTATGAACGAACATTTCCAGTAATCGGGGGATAGTTTTTTGAGAATGATGAAGTGTGAATTGGTAAAATAAAGATAATGGCCTCCACAGTGAAATATCATATCGGGTACAATGTTACAATTATTGGACAACAATGAAAGTGACGCCAAAGCTTCACCTTGTTATCAACATATAAATCATTATGGACATTTGAAGGTACTAAACAGATTGGACGCACACAATTCAAGACAGTACAGAATCTGTCAGTCTAAATGACAACGAATATTGAGCAATGTGAAGATAAACGAAACTAAATAACGTGAAATCTTTATATCGATAAAAACGTTAGTGCCCAAGTGACTGCCACTGCCAACCACATAAATTAAATATCTCTAGCCTCATCATAACGGGAATAGAATTGTTACGTATCCCACCGTTCAAATCAAATTGTTCTGACAGTTGGTTCAAGCAGGGTAGCCAACACCATCTACAGAGTATAAACCGAAGGGGTACGAGATATCGGACGAGCAAACTGACAAGATTTTCAACAACAGGAAAAGGTCATAGAGGCTATTATCTTTTAATGCTAGTGGGGTGGGACTAAGTCCCTTGTACTGCGGCCACTTCTGGCCTATTGTACCAGCCCCAGATGATAGGTGAGGGTGATTGTGGAGCAGTTGGTGGAATGAAGATTGGCAGGGGAAACCGAAGTACTCGGTGGAATGAAGATTGGCAGGGGAAACCGAAGTACTCGGTGAAAACCTGCCCCAGCGCCACTTTGTCCACCACATCCCACTTGACCACACCTGGGATCGAACCCGGGCCACCACGGTGAGAAGCCATCAACTAACCGCTTGAGCTATGGCGCGGCCTTTTAAAAGGCGTAGTCCCACCATAGTAAAAACAAAGCATCAGCTACACGTACCACCAAGCTTACCTTGAACTGCCACCAATGGAACGCGTTGCACCGGTTGAGAAACATTGGTGTAAGGTACGCAGACCAAATGAAACAAAGAAGTGATATGAAAGTACGTTTACTCACGGAATTCCTGTTACTTGTCTGAACTGTAGCGATGTTATGCTGTCAATTGGCATTCAGCTCCACACGAAACACGAATTATCGTCGCTTTTGACACAGATTTAAGAAGTGTATCGCTGCTATTTGTGTTTGATGTGTCCCCAGTAACGCCCAAAGTGACCCCAGACATCGCTCCTTCGAAGCACGAAAGTGTAAGAACAAAACTTAACATGAATCTTACCGCTCTAATCCACTGGACACCGTAACTTGCCAGTCAACTCAGTGATTGCCACATGGAGCAGACATAACCTCCATAAACTCGAAGGTAAAGCTTCCCGAGTTTAATTAAGCCGCATGGGAAATTAATATACGTCGACACCCTGTTATCTCGGCCCTATTTTCAGATTTGTAATGGACTTCACGTCCCTGGCGCTTTACCCCTTGGAAGAAGCCACCACATATGCCTACCCATTGGACAAACGTGGGTATCCTCAGGGTTGGTATGAATAAAAAAAATTGTTGCCTCTGCCGGGAATTGAACCCGGACGTCTAGCTAGCAGGCGGTTATTATACTGAAATTAGTTTTGACAGCAAACATAACATCCGCAAGATCATGAAAAATATTATGTTTAATGTATTCCGAATTCAGGACTAGGGTAACTTTATTTTAAAATTATGTAAAAACACAAATCCATATTAATGCAGCCATTACTTCCATATATGGGCCAGGCTTGCTTACTTACTCATGGAGCTGAGCCCTTCTTGAGGAGCCGCCAATTCTGCAGTTACTCAAGAATTTCCCAGCATTTTATGGAACCCGAAGGTTCATCACCGTGTTCACAGGAGCCCTCCACTGATCCCTATCCTGAGCCAGATCCATCCAATCCATACCATCCCATCCTATCTCTCTAAGATCCATTCTAATATTGTCCACCCACCTACGCCTTGGTCTTCCCTGTGGTCTCTTTCCTTCTGGCTTTCCCACCAATATCCTATACGCATTCCTCGTCTCCCCCATTCGTGCTACATGACCTGCCCACCTCATCCTCCTTGACTTGATCATTCTAATTATGGGCCATGAATAACCTTAAAACTTGTAGTCAATCGAAGACGTCATATTCTGCCATCTTAGAATCGCGAAAGATTTACTGCTATACTGGCCTCAGTCAGCCCCTCCGTTACTGAATTTAATAATTGACATAATACGCCTACAGACTTTATAAGTTACTTTCACACTCTGAATCAGTCCAAATAATGATATGATCACTGTGACGTACAAATTCAATGACGTTACAAACACTTTCAGATATTAGTTGTACGCCTGCCTTCTCACATGAAACAAATTCGCGTTTATATCGCTTGTAAAAGAACCCACTGTAATTCCGACATCCATGTAAGCACTGGATGAATACGAATAATTCTACAAATATGAAAAACACGATTCAGGCATATTGCAAACCCTGTGTTCTAAAATTGGCGGGAGGCACGGTGCTTCCGTCTAGTGTTACCACCGGTTGAAAGATAAATTTCCTGATTAAATAATAATTTATATGATGGATGGGTCTATCTGATGGAGTTTTAAGAAGTTTCCTGAGATTTCCAACCGTACAAGTATAAAATGTTTTTACAGGAAGATACAAGGAAACGACATTATAATAAACAACTCAACAGTTAACTTCTGTGTTTACTTTTCTAGAACAAAGGAAATTTTGAGGATAAGTAGGAATACTCGTGACACGTCAGGGAGTGGATAGCTGATATTTTGCGCTTGTATTTATACTGCCGCGTGAACAGAATACTCAGCCTTCAAATGTTCCTTTTCTGTGACCAGACTTTTCTCATCAGACCGACAAGGTTTGCTGCACCTTTTCTGAACACAGTCTGCAGGCAAACTATCTTTCACACCTCATTGATCTTGCGGAAAACGTTACATAATCTTCATGACGAACGCCGTANGAGAAAACCTGCCCCAGCGCCACTTTGTCCACCACTAATCCCACTTGACCATACCCGGGATCGAACCCGGGCCGCCGCGGTGGGAAGCCAACGACTAACCGCTTGAGCTATGGCGCGGCCCTACACAAATATATACACAGCTTTGGTCGGCAAACCAGAAGGGAACATTGCAATGCATAGGCATAAATTTGAGGATACTGTTAAAACTGATCTAAAAATAATGGATAACTGTGTGGACTTCATTTATATGGCTCAGGATAGAGGCCATTGGCTGGTTCTTATACACGCAATATAAATCTTTGGTTTCCATAAAAGCAAGGAATCTTGAGAAACTTGGGGGCTCTTAGCTTCTGAAGAAGCGCCCCATTCAGTTACTAAATGAGGTACAGGCTTACTTTCTTTAAGTGCATCGCCATGTTTTTATCCAGTCCGTAAGAAAGAAAGAAAGAAAGAAAGCGTGTGAACTTCGCTTAGCTGACAGAGCCAGCAGCCAGTGAGGGGACCAACGCAGCCTCTCTCACCTGTCCAGCGGCTGTGTCCTTCCCAACTGCAACCCAGAGACATGGCGGTGCAGCGTTTCCGGTGGTCTAGCGTAGACCTTATTACAATTCAGTTCGATGTGTGAAAGAGCCGGTATAGCGACTGGCTACTGGCTGGACGCCCGAGGGGTGGGAGTTCGGGTCCCTGTGGGGTCAAGAATTTTCAATTCTCCGTGTCGTCCAGACCGGCTCTGAGGTTAACCCAACCTCCTATGCAATGGGTATGGGGGGCCCTTTCCACGAGGGTAAAGCTGCCGGGACGTGAAGCTGACCACTCATCTCCATATAGTGCATAGGTAAAAGAATTGTCTTTGCATCCACACCCCCATACTCTTTCATGGCGTAGTGCTTGGTTAAGTACAGGGACAACTTTACCTTGGACTGTGAATTGTAATCTTGGAAGGAGCTCGAGAAACTTAATGTTTTTAATTCTACAGTCTTACATGCAGTCATTTATTAAAACTTAATAAAAGCTAGTCACTTTAAAAGTTTTCACGTGTTCGACCGAATTGGTCATCATCAGGTGCTGAAAGTTGTGGATGAGGAAACTGCTGTTTTTCTGCGTTAATGTTTAGTTGCTGATAAATGGGTTCCCTAGTGCGCATGTGTGTATTCCTCCTCGCTGTGTTATGTGCCCTGTAGAATTAAAAGTGCAGCGGGATGCTACAGTATAATTTTATACGTCTCAACTTTTTGCTGGCGCCCTTATAGAGCTTTACGACAGTCCGATCCCCCATCCAAGGAATTCTACCAGGTTAAGGAAATATAAACATATACCGTTAAATTTAACGATGTAGCGGTTAAAGTAACAAGGTAAAAATAACTAAAGTTGCCTATGCATCGTGCCATGAAGGCGTATGAGGGGCATGGAGGTCAGTTTCACGCTTCGTCTCCTTTGCTCCCAGGAAGGAACTGCAGTTCCAAATGGATGAGAGGCCCAGAGGAACTGAGAGCCTGTCAAGTGCCACCGTTCATTTGTGATTTATTTACCGACCCTTTCGGCATCTCAGACTATGGCCTTGAGTTGTAGCATAATTAATGAACGATGACTGAGAAAGGATGTGGAAGGAAACGGTAGCAGCCTGTTTCAGCGCACAATCCCGGGATTCGCCTGGAGGGGCCGAAGAAAATCATGAAGTGTTGCGGTCTGAATCAGCTTGCTTATCGAAACGTTTAAAGCCTGAAATTCGTCTAAATAAGGTTCAGAAATTCGGTTCCTGTCTCATTCATGAGAACAACCGGTTAGTGCTGTTTAGAAAAATAATCTCTGTTTATTCTGAGAATCATAAAGAATAGAGACATGCGCTTGTCGAAAGAATACGCAGATGGTAAATTATAACACTACGGTGTCGCAAAATCTTAACGCGTGCATTTATTGAGCAGGAATAAAGAAAACTGGCCAACGTCAGGCATGGGAAGAAGAGAATGTGACTTAGAGAAAGGAAGGGAGTCGTCAAACGTATGCCACTTAACCGGAACCGGAAGAGAGGACATCGTGGCATTGTGCTAACCACGGAAGTTTCTATAGGTTGAAGATGAGACTGCTTCCATCAACCTACGTTAACTTTATACGCGATTAACAGCAAAACAACTGACAATGAAACCATGAGACTGCAGCAAGTTCCATGAAATTTCTCGTCAGAACGCCCTGTATAGGTACCAGCACCCACTCTTGTGACCGATCGTGGTTTTCCCCTGTTTTTGTTCTAGATTCGCATTCGGGAGGTCCTCTGTTCGAATTGGCTGAGACAACTTCTATCCTTACTGATGTCTTCACCTGATTTTTTTCCAGTACCTCTAGGAAGATGTCCTGATAATACCTCTTAGACCACAGTCGCTTCCTTCCAGATACTTTCCAATTTATCGTTAGTCGTAGCATTTCGTGCTATGTAGACTCGATACTGAATATATCATGAATTAACCCACAACAAAATCCACTAGCAAACCGGATACGAAATGCGGGAGTTTAGCCTGAGTAACAAACACCCCCTTCTCAGAGCCGCATCCTGAGCCAGTTCTGTCCCATCCAAGTGATTAACCATTTGTACGAGATATAATTTTCATATTCTTTATTTCCCAAAGTTTTCACATAACGCAAATTCTTACGAAGTCTTCTGAAATCCAGACTGCGCGGCGTGACATTCAAGAAAACGCAGTCTATATTAATTCGACCCAAATGGCTAGCCTATCGTAGTGTATTTATTTCGCTACCCTAACAGCTAAAACGAAATTTGTGGTAATTCAGTCTGTAAAGTGAATGGCTGCGTAATTTTGCTACTGCTTATAATTTATGGAACCAAGTGACTATTTCGACGTCCCCACGTACAAAATCCTGCACTTCATTCGAAGCGCAGGATTGCTGAGGGGATAATCAAAAAGGGAAGCACAATAGACCACTGTAGGTCGCGGTGCAAGGGGCGAGAAGGCCCTTATACATTCATTCATTCATTCAAGTTTGCTACTGGAATTCGATTCCCGGGAGCGCCTAACCAGTTTCCTATCCAATCAGTGCCAGCGTTCTGCACTTACCACACCTAACTTGTGTATTTCTCGTGTTAATGTTGGTAATAGGGTGTATTCATATAGTGACAATGTTCATATTATAAATGAACGATGACTGATGCAGAAATCGAACTGGCGTTGGTGTACATCACAGTTTGCGGTCAGTGGCCATCAGTCCATTGTTGTTGCATTTCGGTCACAAAACAGGATATTAACTGTACTTCACATTACACAATAACTTAACAGTAACGACAAAAAACGAGCAAACAACACAATGGCGGGACGAATCTGGGCTGTAGTCGCGTGTATTGCGTCATTTGTGTTATACGGAGGCGGTGAAAAACGAAATTTCACGACTGGGTTTTCTGCAGATGATTAATGAGGCTACCTTTACGGCCTCTGTTGCAGTGGCAATTGTTACTACGGCCCTAAAACCTTTCTTTCTGGTAGGCATGTGCTGTAATGGAGCGCGTTGTACGTTCTGCGCGCGAGTGCAGCGTCACTGGTAGGTAGGTGCGTTTCCTGTCTGTATTCATTCTACAATATCCCTACTAGTTCCAAGTCAAGAACATTATTTTAGCTCGCTTATCTACAGACGCTTAAACAATTTACCGTAGACTTGGTCATGTGATTCTCCTGTTCGTTCCAAGAACTAAATACACTTGGTCGTCGACTTACGACCATTAAAAAAAATGAAAAATAAAAGATGATTAAAATGTAAAAGTTTTTAAAAATAAATTATAAAGATGATAAAAAGATTATAAAGGTTAAAAAATACTGTTAATAAATATATGGCCGACATACGACCAGATCGAC
>NW_019731997.1:204428-225672 GCF_002891405.2 Cryptotermes secundus | reverse complement strand
AATCAGAAAGGAAGTCGACCACCAAGTGTAGGCAGCGTCCATCCCCCCCCCCCTTTCCATTACCAGCCATGTTTCAAAATAACAGATGCCCGGGGCCTATGTCGATTTTCTGTAACGCGAAAATATACCCATTTATAGGGGGCAACTGAACCCACAGCGCGTGCACTGCCCAGCGTACGCTGTAGGCCTACTCTGAAGAGGCGAACTTCAGGGATAAAAGTGTTGTTTTTTCAGCGAGGTCTCCGACATAGCAATTTTTGTAAGTTACATTCTTATCTGACGATGATATGGCTCTCGGAATGAAGGGTTGCGGTAACAGAGGGAACTGAGCATCTAAAGGCGTGTGTGTGTATGTGTGCCCACAGATGCTACAGCAGATCTTGCAGGACATGTGGGTGGACCCCGAGTTGCTCGCTGAACTCGATGAGTCACAAAAGCAGACGCTCTTCTGCCGGATGAGGGAGGAGCAGGTCCGACGGTGGACCCAGTGGGACCAACAGGAGTCCAGGAAGCCACCCAGCAGTGCCAAACCCGCAGGTTCGTAGCTTGTACAATATTCTGATAGAGTTTGGGATACTCGTGAAACTAGTCAGGCTGATTAAAATGTGTTTAAACGAAACGTATAGTAAAGTCCGTGTAGGTAAACATTTGTCTGTTAAATTTCCTATCCAGAATGGTATAAGACAAGGAGATGCTTTATCACCAGTCCTTTTCAACTTTCCTTTAGAATATGCCATTAGGAAGGTCCAGGAAAACCAGATGGGACAGAAATTAAATGGGACACATCAGTCTGTGCTGATGATGTGAATCTACTGGGTGATAATATGGACATCAGAAAGAAAAACACACAAACTTTAACTGACGCTAATAAGTCTAGAAATCTAAAAGTAAATGCAGAGAAAACTAAGTATATGTTGCTGTCTCGTCACCAAAATACAGGGTAAAGTCTTAACATAAAGATAGGTAACAGATGTTTTGAAAATGTGGCACAGTTCAGATATTTTGCAATAACGATAACAAATCAAAACTTGATTCAGGAGGAAATTAAGAGGAGACTGAACTCGAGTAATGCAGAACCTTTTGTCTTCTTGTCTGCTGTCTAAAAAGCATAAAATTGGAATATACAATACTATAATTTTGCCTGTGGTTCTGTATGGGTATGAAACTTGGTCTCTGACATTAAGGGAGGAACATAGACTGAGGGTGTTGAGGAGAATATTTGGACTGAAGAGAGATGAAGTGACAGGAGATTGGAGAAAACTGCATAATGAAGAGCTTCATAACTTGTACTCTTCTCCAAGTATAATTATAATGATCAGGTCAAGGAGGGTGAGATGGGCAGGGCATGTAGCACGAATTGGAAAGAAGGGGAATGCATATAGGATATTGGTGGCAAAGCCAGAAGGAAGGAGACCACTGGGAAGACCAAGGCATAAGTGAGTGGACAATATTAAAATGGATCTTAGAGAGATAGGATGGGATGGTATGGATTGATCTGTCTGAGGTTAGCGACCAGTGGAGGGCTCTTGTGAACACAGTGATGAACCTTCAGGTTCCATAAAATTCTGGGAAATTCTTGAGTAGCTGCACAGTTGGAGGCTTCTCAAGAAGGGCTCAGCTGCAGGAGTGAATGAATTCATGTAGTGTTTAAGAAATGTGTCTTCTGGAAGTGTAGAAGACAGTATGAAGACACTTGGTCACTGTTAAATGATGAATATTGAGGAATGTGGTAGGAGATGTGGCATAATGTAGCTTAATTTCTAAATATAGTTCATGTTGTGTTTAAAAAATATTTCTTCTGGAAGTGTAAAAGATAAACTGGGGCCTCCATTTAAAATGTGGAATGAATGACCTCCATGGCAAGTAAAAAATCAAAGCTGGCAACTGAAAGAATTTTTTATTTTATTTGTTAATATTCTATCTCACACCTTTTTGATTTCTTTACAGATATTAATGAGTAGGGTGTGGGCATGGTTAAATTTGTGATGAATATAATTTTTGTTAACCTGGTGAACTGAGCCAGTGTTAGTTGATCCGTTTGTGTGTTGCCTTAAATAACAGATGTCTACCATAATTGTGATGTTCCTTAAGCCTGGTTACCTCTGACATTCAGAGTAGTGACAAAGCTGTTACAAGCCTACACACAGAACATCCATGCAGTCTGCAGATACAGAAACAGTTACAGGTTGCAGTAAGAAGCAGGTGGACTTCCTGATGGGGTCTGATGGTGAGCCATGGGTTTGGGTGATGGGAGAGCATCCCAGTGACCTGAGTATCGATGAGATCCTGGAACAGGAGGCAAGGGAGAAAGCCAGGCGACAGGCTGTGAAGGAAGCAGAGCAGCTCAGGTTAGCTTTAAGAATCATGTAAATGTATCTAGACCAGAGGGAAATGAACAGTGTAAGAGCACTCATGTAGAGCCTCTTTGTTCAGACACTGCCATACTGATCAACGTGAACTAGGTTCCAGAAATGCGTTATCCATTTGTAGCGGATCAATCAACAGACACCAGTGACAGATACATTCTTAGCATCAATCTAAATCTGTTATTAAATAATAAACAAATGAATTTGATTTGTTTCATTCTGGTCCACCACACTAACAATATTACAAATGATAAAACAATTCCGTCCAGTGTGACTATTGAAGCTTTTACCACTTCACTTTTTAGCAACCTAACAACAGTAAAAACAACACAGCATGCTACGAGCAAACATAGGACGACAACAAGAACTACCTTCACAAGAAAGACAGGCGGCACAAGTTTAGCCCCGTCAAGAGAAGCGAAAAGACAAGGGACACGAACCAATTCGGTTAAAGAATTTTAACTTAAATAACAAAAAGTTTTTTAAAAAAAACTTTAATGCATCAAGGGCAGTTGCTGTAGTTGTAAGAAATTTGGATTTTGTATAAAGTGTATGTTACAAATATTGTATATTTATGTATTTTAAAAATCAAAACACCCAATGTAATAGTAGTTTCTAAAAGTATTGATGTTCTCTCTCCGATGATGGTCTATAGGGACTGAAACATGTTAGGGTGCTAAGAAGTGAAGTAGTAAAAGCTTCAACAGTCACACTGGACGGAATTGTTTTATCATTTGTAATAGACAGATGATTAATATTTTATTTGTAGGGTGTATAGAACATCAGCTGTATATTGTGCTTACTGAGTTAATACCATCCTGAACACTAAGTGGCACATTTAAGGTCACCCTTTGTTACTGTAACAGGAAGTCTGTGGAGGCAGAGCTGACAGAACTGTTGGACCTCAACCAGAAGCAGATTGAGGCAATGGAAGCAGCACAACGACAAGAAGACAGATTAGAAGACGAGGCATCGCTCGACATATACTGCACAGTGGATGAACTACGAGAGAAGGTCAACCAATTCCCCACCTCAAATAGCATGTTTGTCAGGAACAGCATTAACAAGTTGGATAACAACAACGGCAGTGCCACGCCTGACAAACGAGATGCCCTGCAGGAGATCTCCCTCAACAAAGTGAGTACAGCAGAGCTAGGCTGTGCAGATGGTCCTGATTTGACTTGTGGGTTTATCTGTTTGTATTGCAACCACATGAACAGCCAGTGGCTGCAGATGTTTGACGTGGGAAAAATAAAGGTTTAGAAGCGGAGTTAATATAAGAAAGTTTGTATAACAAGTGATGAGTCTTCCCATTGGCTTCCCTGCTTACAGAAGTTACAAGTGAATAGAGTCTACCCCCTAGCACCCCATTTCAGGGCCTGTATTTAGTATTTATTGAGTTGTGCAAGAAATTTCTGTTATTTTCAAACTTGAATGTTCATGACAGTCATATACTGAGTATGTAGAAAGCCTGTTTTTGGAGCCTGTCTGAGAAAACTCAGTTCTCTTGACTGGACACTGTTAATGAATGCCACCTTGTGTTACAGCCAAAGAAAGTGGCACAGAGAGTGGCTTTGTGGGAGAAGCGGGTTATGGAGGAGAGGACATCAGAGATTTTCAAGCGGCTCCAGAAGAAGAAGATGGAGGTCGAGAGGGAGGCAGAGGAGGCAGAACACAAACAGGAGCAGCTCTGGAGGGAACAAGGTAACATAATGATTGAGACAACGTGCCTCCAGAGTGTTAATCTAGAGTCTTATGTCTACACCCCTTGCTTGGAATTTATTTTATGATTTTGTGTCAACTGATGAAGTTATATAATGCCAAATAACATATGTCGAGTGAAGATGACGGGAGGACTTAATTAAACCAACTCGGTCAGGATGGCTGGTTGGGCTTGGATTTGAACCAGATATGTCAGAAACATAGGTCAGGTACTGTATCTTGTTTTACTTTCAATTTATATCTATTTCTGTGAAGCAAGTCACACTGGAAAGGGATATAAATATTTTTCCTTCCGTTTCTGTTAGATATGTAACATACCAAAAAATGTTTCAGTTAGACACTGTTTGTCTTTGTAAGATCCGATTTTGTGTTACATCGCAATTTTTCAATTGGATGTTGGGAGAAAAAATTATGTAGTTTGGAGGTTCAAATAAAATAAAAGTTATCCTGAACCTATAAGTTAGTAGGTAGGTGAGTGAGTGAGTGAGTGAGTGAGTGATTGAGTGAGTGAGTGAGTGAATGAGTCAGTCTGTCTCTCCCTCCACTGCTTCATGAAGCAGACCCAGGTAAGTTAGCTGAAGTGGTAAGGCTTCTGATTAATATATTAGAGATGCACAGCTTGATTCTTGGCTGGGACTGAGATTATTCACTGTTCCCCACTGTCTCCAGCCAAAGCCAAGACAGTACCTCAAATTAGGCCATAGCTGCTTGCTTCCAAATACTTTCAGATTCCTTATTCACTAATCATCTTACCATATGATAATGTTTAGTCTGTGCTTTGCAAGGTGACAAGTAGATGGCCATGAAGACAGGATTCTCCATGAGACACACATTAACCAACATCTGGACCCAGTATGGTATGGACAGTACATGTGTCACAGGGATGATGTGCTTATATGATGTTGCAGAGAGGAAAGCCAAGGAGGCAGAGCTGCAGATCAGAGAGATCGCACGGCGAGCCAGAGAGGAGCATCGAAGGACGTCTGTACTGGATATGGAGGTGGAGGTCACCAACATTACCAGGCACTCACCTGAGATCAGTCTGAGGTACAGGGTTCAGTGACAGATTCTGGAACATTTTGCATATATGTCAAGACCGACATGGGTTGTAAATAAATGAATAAATAATCAAACAAATTTAGAACTTAACAGTGAGGCTGGCCCATGTATTTCATTCCTATAATCTAGCCTTTGATTTCACACAAATGTTGGTAAACAGTAATAACACATAACTTCCACTAGCAACAAACAGTTTGGGTGGGTTGACATAAGCCAAAAAGAACTGAAAGCAGATACAGCGGTAAGCAGTGACCTTAGAGCACCAACGGCCATCTAACCATGGGACTTCTTTATGTGGCTGCAGAATACTGACTTTCTTACAAAATTGCATGTAGCCTGCTTTACTCCATGGGTCTCACGTGGCCAACAGGCAAAGTGTCTGCGAATGAGAAAACAAAACACCCTAGCCTGCTTTGGGATCCTTCCATAAAATTTGCTCCAAGGACTGAGATAACCACAGAAAGCCACATTAAGACATTTGTTGTATACAGAGTTTCTCAAAGAGTGATACCACAGTCACATAAAGTAATGAACAGATTTATGGAGGAACATAAATAGCTTTACAGCCTCTCCATATCTGCAGTATGCTATACAATGTTCCTGTACATTACAGAAAGGAAATTTGCAAAGTGTTTTTCCAGCTGCAGCTACATTTCCCAGCTGCATCTATAATAAATTTTACTAATCCGCTGAAAGTGTGTGAATGCAGCTGTATTTTAAATAGTTCTTTAGAACCCAGCAAGAGCCTTTAGAATAGGTCATGACCCACAGTTTGATCATGATGTATAAACAATTCAGCTGGTTGTTAGACAGTTTTGTAAGTCACAGCAAAAAGTTTAATGCCCTGAGTGATGATTTTTCTGTGGTCAAGATAATTGCACTTGTTAGTCAAGTAACTGTTTCTATTTTTTATATTCTTGGAATGGCGGTTAATGTTTACAGTTGTATGCTTCGCTCACACTGACTCGGATGTTCTGTTTGCAGCCCAGCAAGTAGCAAGAGCCTTAGTCCCACTGCCCACTCAGAGTTCCAGACTGCCAAACCTCCAAGCAAGGAGGCAGTCATCGAGTGGTTCCGGTCCAGTGAGATCTCACGCCGGGCGGGGATTGAACCAAACTCAGACCAGGTGGCCCCCTGGTTCCATGGTGAGCAGATGTGCCTCATGATAACACAGACTGTAATTTTATTATGATGCCAATCAAAAGTTTTTAACACCAAACCCTACGTTCTTGTGACAGCATCATAATTTATGTTGCATTTTATTTTAGCTGGACCTCAGCCAATATGTGCATGTGTGTGTGCGTGTGCTTCATTTTGTGAACCATTTTAATCATTATGCCCTTTACAAATGTAAGGTTTGCTGAATGACCTTTCTTACAAAACGCAGCAATAAATAGCAGTGTTCCAGGATTACAGAGAAGAAATTTACTGAAAAGGGTTTCCTCCAGGCTATTATTATTATTATTATTTTTCTTACATGACTGTATTCCGTTAATACACGGTCTCATGTAAAAATTAAGTCGGATCTAATCTGATCTATTGCTTTTTACAGTTTTTATACATTTTTATAACACTTAGCATTAAAAACATGTGGTATGGAAGTAGGAATAAAAATGAGATAGTTTTAACATAAGTTCATGTGATGGGTAATCTTAAACCTATAATTATTATTATTATTACATTTATTTTATCAAGATTTTCTTTCCAGGACTTTACACCTTCATAATATGTATATTCAGTGACATCATGCCAGAGTGTCCCTCAAGGGCTCTGATCTGTAAGAAGGGATGAATGGAAGGGTTATATGTATAAACCTTAGATAGAGATGGGAATTTTCAAATTTTCTGGTTGAATTTTTAATGGGTATGAAACTTTATCCCTTGCTATGAAGGAAGAACATAGAGATGGTGTTTGAGAACAGGGTGCTGAGGAGAATATTTGGCTCTTATGAAGATGAAGTGACTGGAGGAAAAAAACTTGTGCACATCAGGGGTGTATAAGGTGATAATGGATGAAGAGTATATCATTAAATAATTTCCTGTACAGTTAATAATCTTCAGGGTCAACTGTATGTCTTCAGGACTGATAACCCGCCAAGAGGCAGAGTCGCTACTGCATGACAAGCCAATGGGCAGTTTCTTGGTGAGAATCTCAGAGCGAATTTGGGGTTATGCCATCAGTTACAGGGATGCTGACAGATGCAAACATTACTTAGTGGACGCATCCAATGGTCATTACCAGTTCCTGGGAGCCAACCAGATAACACATAACACACTGGGTGAGTAGAAACACCAGCTTTATTGCATTTGTGGTTTTTGTGTAATGTCCTACATTGTAAGTTGTTCAAAGGAAAGGAAGAATGGTGCGTGCTTGGGGTCTGTTTCAGAGCTGTATCCTGGTGTTAGTCTGTAAGGGCTGAGGAAAACTGAAAGACCCTGACCCAGCTTATATTACTTTTGGGGGAGGGGGGTGCAATGCTGTCATTAGCTAGACTATGTAGCATCAGATGATGGGGTGGCTGATGAACTGGAAAGGATTTCTGAGGTAGTGGTCATTGCCTAATTCAGGTACTGTCCCAACAATTTTGTGCTTCTGGGATGTTTCTGAAGTTCTCACTTAGATTCTGCTAGTATTTCATGGTAGCTTATGCTTTGCTGGTACCGTTTGTTGACCAAACAATGCACTTTATTTATCAATGTATGCCAAAGAACATAGAGATAAAATTTCAGTGGCAGGGATTTGCTTTCATCTAAATGTAGCTGCAAGAGTAGGCAGGATGGCAATTAAAAAATACTTTGGGGGTTGAAATGGATCATCAGAAATTGTATTTCAGTTGGATCAAATAGAATTGCATTTCAATTATGTGAACAGAATTGAACTATCATACAAATAAGATTAGTGCCATTAAGTGCAGCTAATTTAAGACAAGCATACTGACGAGATCTCTCTTATAATTTTGTATTTTGTGTTTTGTAAACACAAGAGAGCTTAACAGTATTTTTATTCTCATTAGTTTGATATCTTTATATGAAATGAAATGCATCGGCAATGAGCAGGATTTGAGGTTCTCATGGCAGTGGCTAGGAAGAATTCTATCTTCTGCGATATAACGTCAAGTATCCCATTCAGCCATCCCATGTTTTGGAGTAACATGTTGCCTTCATTATCAGGACTGAAGAATTAGGCCAAGCAGGAAACCAGCATGAAGCACACCTTGCCACATGCATCACACTCTCTTTCCTTGCTTGGCTTATTCTTTGACCCTGAAAATAGAGGTGACATGTTCCTCCGAAACATAGGTTCACTTTCAACAGACTACATGGTGTTATATCCCATAAGATAGAATTCTTCATCAGCAGTAAGTTTAACAAAGACTGGATTGAACTGGCTCAGTGCAGTGTATGGTCGACTCTTCTAGTGACAGCAATGATCCCTCATGCCTCAGGAAATTCCTGAACAGCTCAGTATCTGTTGACTGTACAGGGCAGCCCTTGCAACAGGGAATCTTTTGGGTTGGTCGTAAGTCAGTGTATCAGTAAATGTAACAATTAATGTAATTATACCACCCTTAAGGTGAACCTCACTTGCATACCTGTAATGACTGAACTTGTTCCTGTTTCAGGTGATATGGTGACTTACCACAGCCAGAATCCTATCACCATGCTTGGAGGTGAGTGCCTGCAGCAGGCTTGCCCACGCCTCAGCATTCCAGCCATTTTCCAGGGGTTGCTTGAGAACCAGTGGTGACTGTAGTACCATCACGGTCACTAATGTGTCACAAATGCTTATGGGGGAGGGGGGAACATGGGCCACAAGGAATAGAGTTAAACCTTCTTACAGGAATTGATGGATTGTTCCACAACTGCAGGATGCTTATACAATAGATTCAGCCATTTGACAGAAGTGTGTAAGTGAAAGTGCATGTACATTCATATTTGATAGTTCTTTTTTGCTAAGAGGCACTTGTGCATGAAGACACCCTTCATGCTGATATCTTCAGTTACTCAGAGAAACCAGATTCTATTGATTTTCCAATAATGAAGTGGGTTATGAGTACTTGTTATAAAGATGGCACGCAAACGAAATGCAGAAATCTTGTTGTTTGAGAAGTTTATGAAATTTTGATATACGAGTATATGTATGTGTGTTGGTTGCGCCTTGTGCTGTGGATCAAATTAATTATGTCTACTGAGACTGTACAGGTCAGGCGACAGACATAAAGATAGTTATTTAGTCCAACACTTAGATTTGCTGGATTCAGAAAACAAGTACATATTTATGTGAGATCCAAGGTTGCTTATAGCAGCGACTGAAGGTGACACCATGTAGTGGAGTAGATCACTACCTGCGTTTTGGGGAAACCTGATGCCTCCTTCTTGAGGGTAGCAGAGATAGGAGACTGTAATCTTCATGCACATACTTACATTAAATGGGTACAGCACCTAGAAACAGTGAAGCAAAAGACAGTCCTAAATTACTTTGAGACTAGAAACACAGAGGTGGAAGCGACGGAGGATATTCATGTAAATGAAGGTGATGACAGTTTTGAATCTGGTAGTTATAATTTTTAAACCTTGAAGCCAGAACAGGTAATTTAAAGGATCCTAAAGCATGCTGATGGACGGTACCAATGTGTTTGCAGCAGGCTTCTTCAAACCATTGGTACCTATCTCCTACATGAGGTCCCAGATTATCATAATCTTAATAGCCACCACTCTGAGAGCCTCAAATCATATGTATTAGTCGTTTAGCGGGCATTAATGATTTTTTTTTAATCCTTGTTGTGTCACAGTGAATCAGGATGTTGCTGTACAAATTGAAAGCAATAAGATCACAGTACATTTGCCAGAGATGTCATTCAGCTTATTATGGATGCATGTTGTATTTTTATTTTCTCATATATCACTTGGAATTCGTATATGACAGAAGCATGAACAAACTTTATAATAGATCATTTTTAGATGAACATAACAACATATAATTTATACCAGTTAGTTGATGCGGCATATCGACCTCAAGAACTCTGTCAAACATCTCAACAATATTCCACACTGCTCAACCATACAAACTTCGGAAAATTTTCTCACAAATGTTGACAGCACTTTCTTATTTTCATAGCAATATAAAATATTCCAAATATGCAAATTAACTAGTGCTTCTATTGTAATGCAAGGTATTTTTGTAATTTGCAACATCTCCCTCGTTTTGTTCTTTTTTTTTATGAAAATAATCATCTAGACTAAAATATATACTTTAATAACTACAGTTCATCTGTTATATAACACAGTCATACTCATAACTTTTTTATTTATTTCACAAGCTGTTCAGTCAGATTATTGTAATAAATATTTAGCAGGTGAGGAAATTTGGGGGAGAAATGGAAAAAGTTTAAACTCCACACATGCAAATGACAAACACAAAGTAACAAAAATCAAAGTAATATTAAGTCAATCACACTTTAGTTTTCACAACTAGACACTTTTAAATGAATGCACAAATCAATTTAATTTCAAAATGTGGCACCGCATACCTAAAAAAGTAAAATATTCATGAACCCAGAAATTAACTAACATTATACAATCAAGAAATAAAAGGGATCGCTTAGGAAGATGAGCTGCTTGAAGTTCGATATCAAGGTAACAAAGTAGCTTATACTTTTTCAGATGAGACACATCCACCTACTTCAGAACATCAGATATTGGCGCCCATACAAAGACAGTGTTATGTTGGCAACAGAAATTAAAGAACTGTAACAAATGAAAACGCTGGTTATGCAGAGTCATAAATAAAACATTTGCATCAAGTTTCCATATTGCAAGGCATGTTTGAATGATTCACTCTAAAAGTGAAGCTTCTGTAATCTGAGCCATGTTTGAAATTTCAATTGACAAAACTAAATTTTCTTACATTTGTTCACAAGCCAGTCATACTGCTGATGTAAATGCAGGTTTCTGCATCACAGTAGCATTGTCATCGTCATCAAGATCAAGGTGTGGTTTGGACCTTTCACTCCATTCATTCCTCTACAAGATATGTTGATCCTTTCAGCATAACTTTGGGCAGCCAATGGATCTTGATTATCTTAGGTGTACAGCCAATTAACTGTTTTGGAATGCATTCAGTTTCCTTTGTTTCAACACGTTGAATTCAAATTAAGTCTATTTTTCTTAATTCTGTCTCAAAATATTTGTAGTATAATTACTTTTCAGTGGAAAAATATGCTAATTTTTATGTTATCCATACATCACTTCAAAACTTCAGGACCACAATCATCTCTTCTTTATAAAGTATGCACCAAAATATACAGTACTGAAATGAAAAGACATCCTGTTGATACCACCATCTATTCATGTGAAGGCCCCTTGCACGACAGAACCTTCTCAAATCCTGAAGAAATGGTCCGATCACCATGTCCCTGTAGCGTTCTTGGGTGATGGTAAGAGCATTGCGTTCCTCATCCTCAAAGAAATAGGGGCCTAATATACCGTGTGCTGAGACAGCACACCATAACGTCACACGTGTACTGTGTAGCGGTTTCAGGACAATAACATCTGGCTGCTCAAAACCAAGGAAGCAAGTTGTCTGGCCACCACTTCCATATGAGCAGAAATAATTCGCTTAGTGGGGGTGGAGTCCATATGGGTCCACTCGGCACAGCAGCCACTGATTGGCCTATTGTAGCCTGCCCTGGGTGATTATGATGATGGAGAATTTGGTGGAATGAAGATCGGCAGGGGAAACCGAAGTACTTGGAGAAAACCCACCCCGGCGCAACTTTGTCCACCACAAATCCCACTTGACCAGACAGCAGAAATAATACTCAACTATGAATACTTTTTCCTGCGTCAAAGAGACCCATTTCCCACAACAGCTGCACAACACAACTTCCTTTTCACTAGTGGGAACATGTGTGGCTGGAGCTATGCCCCATCAACAAACACACATGCACATTTGAGATGCATAAGTTTCAGTACTGCAATTTTTGATGCATACTGTATTTTGACCTATTTTCATTTACATGCAATGAAAGATTATGTTTGTGTCTCAGCCCCTCAGTGATACCTTCTTGAACTGAATGTTTCAGTGCAGTGAGCAGTACTCCACATTTGAAGGTTCAAATCCCAGGAAAGAGATTATGTGGTGTTTGCTTCATGTAAAATATTGGGACACTGCCCCAAATTAGACCATGACTTATTTCCTTCCAAATCTTTTGTATCTCATTATTCATTTAATCATCATATCATTCAACAGTGTACTGCCTGAGCTACTGATAGTATTGTTAAATAAATAAAATATCTTTTGAAGCAAATAGTGGATATTAATTAAACTTAATATGACCACCATGATACTAGAGGCTTTATACTTAAAGATTATTAAATTTCTGAATGTCATCAACTGTCTAGTATTCCAAAAACATTTCAGAAACTGGATCTGTTCTAATCCTAATTTAATGTAAAGATTTAAGTGCTTTGGGTCATGACAGCATGTAGTTTGGTAGATATCTACTGTCTTCATCTACAAGGTAGCCCTGCCTGAAGTTGCAGGCAGCAAGTTTGTCCCAAATGTTGGTACCTATATACCAAATTGCATCACATCACAGCCCAGAGGACTCTGTTTTCTCTGCCATGAGAATGTCAGAATACAAATGTAATGCAGCCTGTATCCATACCAGGGACAATTATGCACAGAAATGTATTATTATTTAATAGGGCATGTGGTAGCATAGTTGGTTCAGGCACTGTGCTACAACTGGAAGGATGCGAGTTTGATTCCTGATGAGTTCATTGGATTTTTCAGTTGATTTAATCCTTCCATCTGCACTATGGCCCAGAGGTTGACTCAGCCTCTAACAGAAATGAGTACCAGATATCTTCTGGGAGTAAAGCATGGCTGCCACATAAGGCTCAGAACCTCACCACCATCTGTGAGCTAATTGTCTAGAAAATGTGAGAGCTTTGACGTCTCACAATCCTATGGGCCTCCACGGCCCGTTACAGGGATAGTTTTAATTTTACATTTTTTTAATTACTTAAAAATATTTGGTAGGGTTGAAATGTAGACTGAAGCATTTGGGCGAAAGCAGACACTGTACTTTCCAAAATGTAATCATAATGTATAAGTGTGACAGCATTGTAACTGTGACAAGGGATGAAATGCATCCTACACAATTTCCTTCTTGCACTGCAAAAATAATATTCAGGAACATAAAAGGGTCAGTGAAGAATTATGTAAGTCCAATTTTCTGTAAAGAAAAAATACTCGTGCATCTGTCCGTAACAAGATGGTGAAGTAAGTAAGTAAAGCTATCCCTGTAACAGGCCGTGAAGGCCCATAAGGTTGTGAGACGTTGAGAGTTCTACATCATCTAGACAATCGGCTCAAAGATGGCGGTATGGTTGTCAGCCTTTCACGCTGGCCGTGCTTTACTCCACAAGAAAATTATTTAATTAATTGCGGTACTCATTTCTGTTAGAGGCTGAGTTGGCCCCAGGGACATAGTGTGGCTGGAAGGATTAGGTCAGTTGAAAAGAATCCAATGACCTCATCGGGATTTGAACCCGCGAACTTCCAGCTTGCATATATGTGTATCATACAGCAAACTGCATAATGAAGAGAACAGAAGGAAGAAACCAATACCTGAGATATAAATTTAATAAAAATATCTGTGTTTTCAAGGCCCACACAAACATTCAATTTCCGTGTGAATAATGACTGACAACCATAGCAATGGGATGTGAATGCATTGTGGTGTCTCTCAGAAAGTAGATACACTTATGCTTGTACCACATCCAAGTGTTGAGTCTCAGCTCCACAGTGTAAGCCTTACAGCTGGTAGATTGGTCCTCTTCAGTATCAGAAAACAGTACATAATATTATCTCATTGAGATGTCATACATGTGGCAGATTAGAACTGAACCTGGACCTTGGGCTCTGGGGTGATGAGTGAGATGGGTTTCCTCTCTGAAAAGCACAAGAACAGAACTGTACAAGCTGGTATGCTGAATATGATGGACATCGAAGTGCCACAAATCACCACTAGATTACATGAATGTCCTGTGTTCATCAGCACCAGTTTTTGGGTAACTTGGTTTGATGTTAGGGTATCAGCTGCAGTTTAAATGTGACTTACAAGAAACACATTCTGAAATCTCACACTTGTATGAGTAAGGGAAACCTATGTAAGTATGTGAAGATGTGCAGCACAATACAGAGAACCACAGATGTGAATTGTCTCGTTTTTGACCAAAAGTGGAGACAGTACTTGGGTGACAATTTACTGAACATACTGCATCATTTCTTTTAGGTTAAACACACCTAAGCATAATATACTGTTGGCTTCATTACAGCAAAGAACGAAGTTATAGTAGCAGCATTCTCAGTGGTATGAGTACTCACGGGTGAGATACGCAGGTCTGATGCTGGGTCTGCATGAGGTGTAACAGGGTTTAGCTGCTTCTTCAGTCCCTTACTGGGACTTCCAGATGCTAGAACAGAACACAAAGGGTTCTGGAGAACGCAAACACAAACAAGGACAGCTGACAGCTTTAATCCAATTGTCAGTACATCGTATTTTCCAAATGCAATTTACATCCTCTGTTTGTTTAACTAACTTCATGGAATCCTTCTGAAGCAACCAGTACTACTGAGCTAATCAGCAAATTATTAATCATCTTTCACAGAGCTGAAAGGTTCATTACCATGATTACAAGCACTCACCAATGGTCTCTGTTGTGAGCCAAATTAATCCAATCCAACCTGTCTCTTTTAACATCTAGTTTAATGTTATCCTCCCATCTACTCCTAGATCTTCCAAGTGGTCTCTTCCCTTCAGGGTTTCTGACCAAAACTTTTTAAGCATTTCTTTTATCTCTCAAATGGCACTCATTTGTCTTTAAATTAAATTGTGCTGATACAGCTCTTTTATTGGAAATTAAATGGAAGTAGCATACATTATTTCATGCATTTCATTCAATATACATGTCGCTAAAAACATTTCAGATAAAATCTGTTGGCCTGACTGACAGTATATTCTCGACCATATAGCAGTTCTTTGTACAAAAGTGTTACATGTGGACATTCATGCATGAAAGTATTGACATGACCTCTCTTTTAAAAAAGGTGAAAGGTGAAGTTATCCCTGGACACAATTAGTTAGGTGAAACATTATAAAGGTGTATGGGGAAGTGGAGATATACATAGTTGCACCATTCTTAACCTTTCACTAGACTGAGATGAGTGGTCAGCTTCATGACCCTCCTACTTTACCCCCCAGGGAAACAGCCCACAGCTGCTCTGGATGTTATGGAAAAGAGAAAGCCTCCTGCCCCTACTGGAACCAAATCCGGGCTCCGTGGTTGTCCAGCCCACAGCCTGGACACTATACCGAGTGATCTACTCCACCTCCATGACCTCTCCTTTATGCTTTTGTTCTACACAGTGAACACATGACAACACGGAACCTGATATTACCTCCAGGAACATTTGGCAAAGAGAAGTCATCGCCAATCGTTTTTGGAGTCTTCCAGGTGTCATACGTCCTAGTGGTGCCCATCTTCTTTGCTCCTAGCCACTTTTCATTTGTTGGGGACTCGCTGCTCAGCAGCGAGGAGTTTGTACCAGTCTTATCCAACTGACCAACATCTAGAAGCAAGCCATGGTCCAAGCGTCGCAGGAACTGTGTACGTGGGGGCAACCGCACGGGGGTTACCCTGCTGTGTGATTCCCTCACCCTTCCACCTTGTGCCAGGGGCGATCGTTTCAGAGGTTCTGGCATTCTGCAAAGCCATGGAAACCTGTTCATTAAATATGCATCTCAGGTACCATATGACACAAACTGCTAAATCCATTATGGAAGAGAATGACTTGAAGTGACACTTAATATCAGTAGTGGGGTGCACAGGATAGGATGATCCCTTTGAGCCTCTCCCACTTTCCTGACAGTCTCCTGATGATGCAACTCCTAATATGAAGAATTATTTGTTTGTAGGGACAGTATCCATCCAAGACATCTTGATTACAGTAACTTGCCATAAATTATATGATCATTACATTCTGTCACTCCCTCGGCCTCTACTTTGACTTTTTACATCATTAAACTTCATATCAAGAAGTAGTACTTCCCGCACCATGCAAGGGACACGGTCGTCAGACCAGGTAAGGATGATGTTATATGCAGAACCCCCAAAGGGAGGACATTCCAGAAGAGACATCAGGCATGACGTACACACAGCAATGGCATAAGGGACCAAGGCCTGTGACAGGAGCCGCATCTGAGGATCAGAGAGACGTTAATGGGGCCCTCAGACAAATCATCGGACTGGAGATCATGGATCAAACAGTCAAATCTTCAAGCAGGCTGCAGAAAAGGAGTGTTTAGCAATTGTGGAGGAGCTGACCACCGCCCAAATGAAAGAAGAGGCTACTAGGAGCTTAAGGGCCATAGATGGAATTTTTGCCCATGGCCCTCGGAAAGGAATAAAAATGATGGTGGTACACCTGGAGAGGCTCAGAACTTATCAGTGAACTGCTCAAGACAAGCAGCCTTAAGGAAGGAGCAGCAGGAGCAGTTGGAGAGTCGTCAAGGTGAGAACCTTGCCACAAGGAAGGAATGCAAGGCTGATCACAGACATCACAAGCACAGCCCTTGGAAAAGATGAAACAGCATTACACCTGTAGGTTATTCAGGAGAAACTGCCCTAAGGAAGGAGCAGTGTGGTATGTAGACCCATTGCTAGACAGCAACCGCGAGATAGGTGACTGTACAGCAACCGTTGCTAGGCAGCAGCCCAAACAACAGNCCCTTGGAAAAGATGAAACAGCATTACACCTGTAGGTTATTCAGGACAAACTGCCCTAAGGAAGGAGCAGTGTGGTATATAGACCCATTGCTAGGCAGCAGCCCAAACAACAACAAAGGAATGGTGTTTTCTGTGCCGTCCATGGTGGGATGTTATAAGCAGAATGAGTTAGTGGTGAGCCTCGAAAGGCTTGATGCCAAGATGACCTGATTGGTGGTAAATAGCCAGTCGTAAAGAAACTCTGACTCTGATGGAGCTAGTGTAGTGGAGTGAGTTGGTTGGTGGGTGAATGAGTTGGAGGACTGTTGTGGCTCAGTCATGTGAGCTGTTGCTGTTGGAGCTGGTAGCTGAGGCATGGGAACAGTTTGGGAACCCAGAGTTTGCATTTGGAAGCTACAACCAGAAGACTGGTGAAGACACAGCAGGCTGAGAAGACTTAAGTGTGGGTTGTAGTGAATTGTAGAGTGTGAATTAGCAATAGCACAATAGTTAGTTGTAGTTACGGTCTGTAAGTATACATTAAATCCAGTTACCAATCCAAACACTGTCAATAGTCACTCCATACACGTGACAGTACTATAATTATTCATATTGCAACCTGACCATAAGATGGCCCAACCAAAATTAACATTTTGTTAAATTCCATGTCAAGCCTTCAGCTGTTGCTAGTAGCTAGACATCCTGAAGTCTGCTGACAGAGGACAGGTGCTGTATCAAACACCTTCATGTGGTTTCAGAGACTGAATTATAACAAGTGTGATGAAAATACCAATAATTAATTCATGTTAGACCTCAAAAAGATTGTGTATACTTACTTCCCAGAGAAGCCGCTCTTGTTCTCAACACCCATTCCACTGAAGCTCAGGTTGTTGATGGATGGGTGCAGAACCTGCATGTTGATGTGCAAGAAATGGTCCCCTGTGCTCTGATGTACATGTGACAAGCTAGACACCTGACTTCCTACTGCCTCAAGTGACTGGAATGGTGTTGGAGAGCCTGATGGAGGCTGAACGTCCATTCCACTATGCTGAATGTCTTGCACTGGCATGTGTAGTTTGGAAGGAACTATCAGCTTGGATTGCGTGGCCATTTTGAGACCACCAATCCTACTGTCACTGGCTTCATCACTCACTTCCATCATGTTGCTGCTAACACTGTTATTGTCACTCAGTTTTCTGCGATTGGAAACTGGTTTACTGCTGTCCACAATGATCCGCCGGCTGCTGCTGTTCTCGCTCGGGACGATGATCTTCCACCGAGGTTCAATCAGACTCCTCCTTTGATGATGACCAGTACCTGTGGCAGGCACACATGCAGAATGGTCACTGAACTCAACAGTGCAAGGTCTAACTTGACCAGCTGACAGTGATTTGGCTATTCAACTAATTTCCTGTTGTTTTTTTTATCACTAGTGGGGTGGGACTATTTTTTTATTGCTAGTGGGGTGAGACTAAGTCCCTTGTATTGCGGCCACTTGTGTCTCTTGTACCAGCCCCAGATGATAGATGAGGGTGATTGTGGAGCAATTGGTGGAACAAAGATTGGCAGGGGAAACCAAAGTACTCAGAGAAAACCTGCCCCAGCGCCACTTTGTCCACCACAAATCCCACTTGACCAAACCTGGGCCACCGCGGTGGGAAGCCAGCAACTAACCGCTTGAGCTATGGTGCGGCCTAATTTCCTGTTACTATGCAATCTATAAAGATTTATCATTATGTTTCTGTAAGATCCACCTTACAAGCTAACTAACTCGCTAGCAGCAGTACTCAAAATTTCAGCACTGTTAATACCAGTGCCTGCCAATGGGCACAATCTTTAATAAATAAGCAAAGAATTACGTTGCCTTCTGGTTTTGTAATTTATTTTGGTGCCTGAAAACAACCTACAGCATGCCATAGTGAAGTTAAAGCTATGACCAGTACAAACCAGTTACTTAAGCAAATAGTAATTCCATCAAGTTTAACCAGTTTAATATAAAACCATATAAATACAACTTTACATGTTTCGGCTAGCACTGGCCACCAACAGAAGGTTTTCCAAGATCACAGGGAAATACTTTACATGTATGCTGTACAAATGTTTCAGTATAGGGGTTTGTACTGTTAAAAATTAAGATTAGATTTGGAAAGAAAAACTGTTACCTTTAGAGTCAATCATATTACTGTTCGCAAATCCTCGAGCTTTTCGAGCTGAAGAGTCAACCAAGAAGGCAGCCTCATACTTCTGAAGCAGGGGGTTGCCTTGAAACTCTTGCTGTATCTTTTCTCTCAAGAGGGGAAGGAAATGCTCAGAGAAGTGGTCGTCTGTGAAGTACAGGTGCTGAATCAGTTCCGTACTAGTGGACCGATGGGATGGGTCCAGCCTCAGGCATTGTGACACGAAGTCTAGTGCCAAGGGAGGCCAGGCAGGGAACAGCTTGTATAGGGACCGTGCCCTGTCCTCAGTACTCCTCTTAAGCCCTTTGAACATGGCGTTGCGGGACACCAGCTGCTGGTGCCTTGAAGACAGCTTCCCTGTGACATGCATACAGGCTCATGGTCAGCATGGCATATTTGAAATTTGAAACTACATTCCAATGCGTCTCCTACTGCCCATAAATATGCATGTAACATGCTGCATATGTGTTTAATGAGCTCAAGCACAAAGACTCGTCAGTTAGACCAGTCCTCATACTGATGTGCTGATGGCAGAAACACTAACATCACCAGTTCATCGCTGCTAATACAAAGGAATATTGTTGGATTCTGTTCCAAGTCATTTCAGCTACATACTCGTATGTTTCTCCGAGACCTAGCTTTAATATCAGGACATATACCGTATGTCAAGGTCTTGCAACTACGAGTCTGTAGCTCATTTCCAACAAGGTTAAAGTCCCACTAGCCATATTTTATTTAAGTTAAAGTTTATCAAGAAGGTGAGATATTGATTAGCTAGCTAACTTCACAGAGCTGAGCCCTTCTTGAGGAGCTGCCAGGTATGCAGTTACTCAAAAACTTCCCCAACATTTTATGGAACCTGAAGGTTCATTATTGTATTCACAAGAGCCCTCTCCACTGGTCCATAACCTGAGCCAGATCAATCCATTCCATACCACATGGAATGGGGCCTCCTCAGGTTGTAGATGGAGGATATGGCCTCCAGATATGGAGGGTAGCTGCGAATATATTGAAGAAATAGTCTCGGACAGCTGACAAGGGGTGGTCCTCTAGCTTTGGGGTTGGGCGTGTGGTTAATAACTCCACACCATAAGAATAAACTTGTTATGAAATGTCACAAAGGGCCTCGGACTTGGATAAACGACCTAAGATCTTTAATACTGCATGTTTAAAATATTTTTGAGGATGCATGACCACTGGATAGTAATGCATATCATTATGTCATTATTATAAAGCCATCAGATCCTATTNACCACATTATCACTTTTCCTGGATAGTCTCTTTCCAGAAACAGAAGATCGCATTAAGTGGAGGAACTGTTTTGGAAGAGACTGTGGACCTGTCGTCTGACAGATTACTGATGAATGAATGAATGACCACTGGATAGTAATGCATATCATTATGTCATTATTATAAAGCCATCAGATCCTATTTTGAACACCCAATGGGAACCAAAATAACAATACTGGAGCTTCCACTCAACACAACCCGTAAGATTGCCTGATTGAGATATGAGATAGCCTAAAAAATATTTTAAACAAGTGTAACTTCTTGTTCATAGCAAAGTTAACAAAAATTATCTCATTACTAAAATTACTGCCTTTGGGATGTGATGCCATGTTATTTGGTAAATAGGTACCAGAATTTCAGAGGAATATGTTGCCTCAATTTTCAGCCATGAAGATGGAACAGCAGGGTACTCTGAAATGTTAATATCTATCTACCAAAGCCCATGGTGTCATGTAGCCTTTATGCTAACTATTCACTGTGCTGAATCTCGCAGCATAGTACACAAAGCAGGGCTGTGCTTCTAGGTTCTTGGAACTAACGGAAAGATGTGGAATGACAATGTTTACCCAGCAGTTTGGTAATCTGATACAATTGGTCTATGTCTGAGTCACCAGGGAACAAGGGATCTCCACTCATCATCTCGGCAAACAAACAGCCCACTGCCCAGATGTCCACTTCCCTGCAACACGAGGACAGACAACCACAACAGAAATGTAAGATTTGAGGCTTTCACAGCGGTGACTATGAAGAAAGCAGTCTTCTTGGATTTGGCACCGTGTATATGTCGTGTTAACCGACGTTTCGGAGGAACGTATCGCCTCCATCTTCAGGGTAGAAGAAAAAATATAAGAAA